>NW_027472031.1:300000-493000 GCF_965638725.1 Aptenodytes patagonicus | reverse complement strand
CAGCTCCCAAATTGCAAACGTCCAGCGACTGCTCCCCCACCAAAGGGGCCAGGACTGCCAGCTGTTGCTGGCCCTCGCCTTCCCTTGGCAGCCCTTCCACAGCCCCACAGACACTGGGGCTCTGGGCTTGCCAGCCAGCTCAGGGTGCCGACGTTGGTGCCTTCCTTGCTCTCAGCGCCGCCGCCAGAGCCCAGCTCCCAAATTGCAAACGTCCAGCGACTGCTCCCCCACCAAAGGTGCCAGGACTGCCAGGTGTTGCTGGCCCTCACCTTGCCTTGGCAGCCCTTCCGCAGCCCCACAGACAGTGGGGCTCCGGGCTTGCCAGCCAGCTCAGGGTGCCGACGTTGGTGCCTTGCTCGCTCACAGCGCCGCCGCCACAGCCCAGCTCCCAAATTGCAAACGTCCAGCGACTGCTCCCCCACCAAAGGGGCCAGGACTGCCAGGTGTTGCTGGCCCTCGCCTTCCCTTGGCAGCCCTTCCACAGCCCCACAGACACTGGGGCTGCGGGCTTGCCAGCCAGCTCAGGGTGCCGACGTTGGTGCCTTGCTCGCTCTCAACGCTGCCGCCAGAGCCCAGCTCCCAAATTGCAAACCATCCGTTTCGTGTGGGAGCAGTGGCTGGACGTTTTGGATTTGGGAGCTGGGCTCTGGCTGTGCTGAGAAGGAACGTCCCCAGAGTGATGTGGCTAGGCAGCTCAGAGCCCCAAAGCTTGTGGGGCTGTGGAAGGGCTGCCTAGGGAAGGTCATCGCCCGCAACAGCTTTCAGTGCTGGCCCCTTTGGTGTGGGAGCAGTGGCTGGACATTTTGGATTTGGGAGCTGGGCTCTGGCTGTGCTGAGAAGGAACGTCCCCAGAGTGATGTGGCTAGGAAGCTCAGAGCGGCAGTGCTTGTAGGGCTGTGGAAGGGCTGCCTAGGGAAGGTGATGGCCAGCAAGAGCTTTCAGTGCTGGCCCCTTTGGTGTGGGAGCAGTGGCTGGACGTTTTGGATTTGGGAGCTGGGCTCTGGCTGTGCTGAGAAGGAACGTCCCCACAGTGATGTGGCTAGGAAGCTCAGAGCGGCAGTGCTTGTGGGGCTGTGGGAGGGCTGCCTAGGGAAGGTGATGGCCAGCAACAGCTTTCAGTGCTGGCCCCTTTGGTGTGGGAGCAGTGGCTGGACGTTTTGGATTTGGGAGCTGGGCTCTGGCTGTGCTGAGAAGGAACGTCCGCAGAGTGAAGTGGCTAGGAAGCTCAGAGCGGCAGTGCTTGTGGGGCTGTGGGAGGGCTGCCTAGGGAAGGTGATGGCCAGGAAGAGCTTTGAGTGCTGGCCCCTTTGGTGTGGGAGCAGTGGCTGGACGTTTTGGATTTGGGAGCTGGGCTCTGGCTGTGCTGAGAAGGAACGTCCCCAGAGTGATGTGGCTAGGAAGCTCAGAGCGGCAGTGCTTGTGGGGCTGTGGAAGGGCTGCCTAGGGAAGGTCATCGCCCACAGCAGCTTTCAGTGCTGGCCCCTTTGGTGTGGGAGCAGTGGCTGGACGTTTTGGATTTGGGAGCTGGGCTCTGGCTGTGCTGAGAAGGAAAGTCCCCACAGTGATGTGGCTAGGAAGCTCAGAGCGGCAGTGCTTGTGGGGCTGTGGGAGGGCTGCCTAGGGAAGGTGATGGCCAGCAACAGCTTTCAGTGCTGGCCCCTTTGGTGTGGGAGCAGTGGCTGGACGTTTTGGATTTGGGAGCTGGGCTCTGGCTGTGCTGAGAAGGAACGTCCGCAGAGTGAAGTGGCTAGGAAGCTCAGAGCGGCAGTGCTTGTGGGGCTGTGGGAGGGCTGCCTAGGGAAGGTGATGGCCAGGAAGAGCTTTGAGTGCTGGCCCCTTTGGTGTGGGAGCAGTGGCTGGACGTTTTGGATTTGGGAGCTGGGCTCTGGCTGTGCTGAGAAGGAACGTCCCCACAGTGATGTGGCTAGGAAGCTCAGAGCGGCAGTGCTTGTGGGGCTGTGGAAGGGCTGCCTAGGGAAGGTCATCGCCCACAGCAGCTTTCAGTGCTGGCCCCTTTGGTGTGGGAGCAGTGGCTGGACGTTTTGGATTTGGGAGCTGGGCTCTGGCTGTGCTGAGAAGGAAAGTCCCCACAGTGATGTGGCTAGGAACCTCAGAGCGGCAGTGTTTGTGGGGTTGTGGAAGGGCTGCCTAGGGAAGGTGATGGCCAGCAAGAGCTTTCAGTGCTGGCCCCTTTGGTGTGGGAGCAGTGGCTGGACGTTTTGGATTTGGGAGCTGGGCTCTGGCTGTGCTTAGAAGGAACGTCCCCACAGTGATGTGGCTAGGAAGCTCAGAGCCCCAAAGCTTATGGGGCTGTGGAAGGGCTGCCTAGGGAAGGTCATCGCCCGCAACAGCTTTCAGTGCTGGCCCCTTTGGTGTGGGAGCAGTGGCTGGACGTTTTGGATTTGGGAGCTGGGCTCTGGCTGTGCTGAGAAGGAACGTCCCCACAGTGATGTGGCTAGGAAGCTCAGAGCGGCAGTGCTTGAGGGGCTGTGGGAGGGCTGCCTAGGGAAGGTGATGGCCAGCAAGATCTTTCAGTGCTGGCCCCTTTGGTGTGGGAGCAGTGGCTGGACGTTTTGGATTTGGGAGCTGGGCTCTGGCTGTGCTGAGAAGGAACGTCCGCAGAGTGCTGTGGCTAGGAAGATCAGAGCTGCATTGCTTGTAGGGCTGTGGAAGGGCTGCCTAGGGAAGGTGATGGCCAGCAAGAGCTTTCAGTGCTGGCCCCTTTCGTGTGGGAGCAGTGGCTGGACATTTTGGATTTGGGAGCTGGGCTCTGGCTGTGCTGAGAAGGAACGTCCCCACAGTGATGTGGCTAGGAAGCTCAGAGCAGCAGTGCTTGTGGGGCTGTGGAAGGGCTGCCTAGGGAAGGTGATGGCCAGCAAGAGCTTTCAGTGCTGGCCCCTTTCGTGTGGGAGCAGTGGCTGGACGTTTTGGATTTGGGAGCTGGGCTCTGGCTGTGCTGAGAAGGAACGTCCCCACAGTGATGTGGCTAGGAAGCTCAGAGCCCCAAAGCTTGTGGGGCTGTGGAAGGGCTGCCTAGGGAAGGTCATCGCCCGCAACAGCTTTCAGTGCTGGCCCCTTTGGTGTGGGAGCAGTGGCTGGACATTTTGGATTTGGGAGCTGGGCTCTGGCTGTGCTGAGAAGGAACGTCCCCAGAGTGATGTGGCTAGGAAGCTCAGAGCGGCAGTGCTTGTGGGGCTGTGGAAGGACTCTCTAGAGAAGGTGATGGCCAGCAAGAGCTTTCAGTGCTGGCCCCTTTGGTGTGGGAGCAGTGGCTGGACGTTTTGGATTTGGGAGCTGGGCTCTGGCTGTGCTGAGAAGGAACGTCCCCAGAGTGATGTGGCTAGGAAGCTCAGAGCGGCAGTGTTTGTGGGGTTGTGGGAGGGCTGCCTAGGGAAGGTGATGGCCAGCAAGAGCTTTCAGTGCTGGCCCCTTTGGTGTGGGAGCAGTGGCTGGACGTTTTGGATTTGGGAGCTGGGCTCTGGCTGTGCTGAGAAGGAACGTCCGCAGAGTGCTGTGGCTAGGAAGCTCAGAGCTGCATTGCTTGTAGGGTTGTGGAAGGGCTGCCTAGGGAAGGTGATGGCCAGCAAGAGCTTTCAGTGCTGGCCCCTTTGGTGTGGGAGCAGTGGCTGGACGTTTTGGATTTGGGAGCTGGGCTCTGGCTGTGCTGAGAAGGAACGTCCCCACAGTGATGTGGCTAGGAAGCTCAGAGCGGCAGTGCTTGTGGGGTTGTGGGAGGGCTGCCTAGGGAAGGTGATGGCCAGCAAGAGCTTTCAGTGCTGGCCCCTTTGGTGTGGGAGCAGTGGCTGGACGTTTTGGATTTGGGAGCTGGGCTCTGGCTGTGCTGAGAAGGAACGTCCCCAGAGTGATGTGGCTAGGAAGCTCAGAGCTGCATTGCTTGTAGGGCTGTGGAAGGGCTGCCTAGGGAAGGTGATGGCCAGCAACAGCTTTCAGTGCTGGCCCCTTTGGTGTGGGAGCAGTGGCTGGACGTTTTGGATTTGGGAGCTGGGCTCTGGCTGTGCTGAGAAGGAACGTCCCCACAGTGATGTGGCTAGGAAGCTCAGAGCGGCAGTGCTTGTGGTGCTGTGGGAGGGCTGCCTAGGGAAGGTGATGGCCAGCAAGAGCTTTCAGTGCTGGCCCCTTTGGTGTGGGAGCAGTGGCTGGACGTTTTGGATTTGGGAGCTGGGCTCTGGCTGTGCTGAGAAGGAACGTCCCCACAGTGATGTGGCTAGGAAGCTCAGAGCGGCAGTGCTTGTGGGGCTGTGGAAGGGCTGCCTAGGGAAGGTCATCGCCCACAGCAGCTTTCAGTGCTGGCCCCTTTGGTGTGGGAGCAGTGGCTGGACGTTTTGGATTTGGGAGCTGGGCTCTGGCTGTGCTGAGAAGGAACGTCCCCACAGTGATGTGGCTAGGAAGCTCAGAGCGGCAGTGCTTGAGGGGCTGTGGGAGGGCTGCCTAGGGAAGGTGATGGCCAGCAAGAGCTTTCAGTGCTGGCCCCTTTGGTGTGGGAGCAGTGGCTGGACGTTTTGGATTTGGGAGCTGGGCTCTGGCTGTGCTGAGAAGGAACGTCCCCACAGTGATGTGGCTAGGAAGCTCAGAGCTGCAGTGCTTGTAGGGCTGTGGAAGGGCTGCCTAGGGAAGGTGATGGCCAGCAAGAGCTTTCAGTGCTGGCCCCTTTCGTGTGGGAGCAGTGGCTGGACGTTTTGGATTTGGGAGCTGGGCTCTGGCTGTGCTGAGAAGGAACGTCCCCACAGTGATGTGGCTAGGAAGCTCAGAGCGGCAGTGCTTGTGGGGCTGTGGGAGGGCTGCCTAGGGAAGGTGATGGCCAGCAAGAGTTTTCAGTGCTGGCCCCTTTGGTGTGGGAGCAGTGGCTGGACGTTTTGGATTTGGGAGCTGGGCTCTGGCTGTGCTGAGAAGGAACGTCCGCAGAGTGCTGTGGCTAGGAAGCTCAGAGCGGCAGTGCTTGTGGGGCTGTGGAAGGGCTGCCTAGGGAAGGTGATGGCCAGCAAGAGCTTTCAGTGCTGGCCCCTTTGGTGTGGGAGCAGTGGCTGGACGTTTTGGATTTGGGAGCTGGGCTCTGGCTGTGCTGAGAAGGGAAGTCCCCACAGTGATGTGGCTAGGAAGCTCAGAGCGGCAGGGCTTCTGGGGCTGTGGGAGGGCTGCCTAGGGAAGGTGATGGCCAGCAAGAGCTTTCAGTGCTGGCCCGTTTCGTGTGGGAGCAGTGGCTGGACGTTTTGGATTTGGGAGCTGGGCTCTGGCTGTGCTTAGAAGGAACGTCCCCACAGTGATGTGGCTAGGAAGCTCAGAGCCCCAAAGCTTATGGGGCTGTGGAAGGCCTGCCTAGGGAAGGTCATCGCCCGCAACAGCTTTCAGTGCTGGCCCCTTTGGTGTGGGAGCAGTGGCTGGACGTTTTGGATTTGGGAGCTGGGCTCTGGCTGTGCTGAGAAGGAACGTCCCCACAGTGATGTGGCTAGCAAGCTCAGAGCGGCAGTGCTTGAGGGGCTGTGGGAGGGCTGCCTAGGGAAGGTGATGGCCAGCAAGATCTTTCAGTGCTGGCCCCTTTGGTGTGGGAGCAGTGGCTGGACGTTTTGGATTTGGGAGCTGGGCTCTGGCTGTGCTGAGAAGGAACGTCCGCAGAGTGCTGTGGCTAGGAAGATCAGAGCTGCATTGCTTGTAGGGCTGTGGAAGGGCTGCCTAGGGAAGGTGATGGCCAGCAAGAGCTTTCAGTGCTGGCCCCTTTCGTGTGGGAGCAGTGGCTGGACATTTTGGATTTGGGAGCTGGGCTCTGGCTGTGCTGAGAAGGAACGTCCCCACAGTGATGTGGCTAGGAAGCTCAGAGCAGCAGTGCTTGTGGGGCTGTGGAAGGGCTGCCTAGGGAAGGTGATGGCCAGCAAGAGCTTTCAGTGCTGGCCCCTTTCGTGTGGGAGCAGTGGCTGGACGTTTTGGATTTGGGAGCTGGGCTCTGGCTGTGCTGAGAAGGAACGTCCCCAGAGTGATGTGGCTAGGCAGCTCAGAGCCCCAAAGCTTGTGGGGCTGTGGAAGGGCTGCCTAGGGAAGGTCATCGCCCGCAACAGCTTTCAGTGCTGGCCCCTTTGGTGTGGGAGCAGTGGCTGGACATTTTGGATTTGGGAGCTGGGCTCTGGCTGTGCTGAGAAGGAACGTCCCCAGAGTGATGTGGCTAGGAAGCTCAGAGCGGCAGTGCTTGTAGGGCTGTGGAAGGGCTGCCTAGGGAAGGTGATGGCCAGCAAGAGCTTTCAGTGCTGGCCCCTTTGGTGTGGGAGCAGTGGCTGGACGTTTTGGATTTGGGAGCTGGGCTCTGGCTGTGCTGAGAAGGAACGTCCCCACAGTGATGTGGCTAGGAAGCTCAGAGCGGCAGTGCTTGTGGGGCTGTGGGAGGGCTGCCTAGGGAAGGTGATGGCCAGCAAGAGTTTTCAGTGCTGGCCCCTTTGGTGTGGGAGCAGTGGCTGGACGTTTTGGATTTGGGAGCTGGGCTCTGGCTGTGCTGAGAAGGAACGTCCCCACAGTGATGTGGCTAGGAAGCTCAGAGCTGCATTGCTTGTAGGGTTGTGGAAGGGCTGCCTAGGGAAGGTGATGGCCAGCAAGAGCTTTCAGTGCTGGCCCCTTTGGTGTGGGAGCAGTGGCTGGACGTTTTGGATTTGGGAGCTGGGCTCTGGCTGTGCTGAGAAGGAACGTCCCCACAGTGATGTGGCTAGGAAGCTCAGAGCGGCAGTGCTTGTGGGGCTGTGGGAGGGCTGCCTAGGGAAGGTGATGGCCAGCAAGAGCTTTCAGTGCTGGCCCCTTTCGTGTGGGAGCAGTGGCTGGACGTTTTGGATTTGGGAGCTGGGCTCTGGCTGTGCTGAGAAGGAACGTCCCCAGAGTGATGTGGCTAGGAAGCTCAGAGCTGCATTGCTTGTAGGGCTGTGGAAGGGCTGCCTAGGGAAGGTGATGGCCAGCAACAGCTTTCAGTGCTGGCCCCTTTGGTGTGGGAGCAGTGGCTGGACGTTTTGGATTTGGGAGCTGGGCTCTGGCTGTGCTGAGAAGGAACGTCCCCACAGTGATGTGGCTAGGAAGCTCAGAGCGGCAGTGCTTGTGGGGCTGTGGGAGGGCTGCCTAGGGAAGGTGATGGCCAGCAAGAGCTTTCAGTGCTGGCCCCTTTGGTGTGGGAGCAGTGGCTGGACGTTTTGGATTTGGGAGCTGGGCTCTGGCTGTGCTGAGAAGGAACGTCCCCACAGTGATGTGGCTAGGAAGCTCAGAGCGGCAGTGCTTGTGGGGCTGTGGAAGGGCTGCCTAGGGAAGGTCATCGCCCACAGCAGCTTTCAGTGCTGGCCCCTTTGGTGTGGGAGCAGTGGCTGGACGTTTTGGATTTGGGAGCTGGGCTCTGGCTGTGCTGAGAAGGAACGTCCCCACAGTGATGTGGCTAGGAAGCTCAGAGCGGCAGTGCTTGAGGGGCTGTGGGAGGGCTGCCTAGGGAAGGTGATGGCCAGCAAGAGCTTTCAGTGCTGGCCCCTTTGGTGTGGGAGCAGTGGCTGGACGTTTTGGATTTGGGAGCTGGGCTCTGGCTGTGCTGAGAAGGAACGTCCCCACAGTGATGTGGCTAGGAAGCTCAGAGCTGCAGTGCTTGTAGGGCTGTGGAAGGGCTGCCTAGGGAAGGTGATGGCCAGCAAGAGCTTTCAGTGCTGGCCCCTTTCGTGTGGGAGCAGTGGCTGGACGTTTTGGATTTGGGAGCTGGGCTCTGGCTGTGCTGAGAAGGAACGTCCGCAGAGTGATGTGGCTAGGAAGCTCAGAGCGGCAGTGCTTGTGGGGCTGTGGGAGGGCTGCCTAGGGAAGGTGATGGCCAGCAAGAGTTTTCAGTGCTGGCCCCTTTGGTGTGGGAGCAGTGGCTGGACGTTTTGGATTTGGGAGCTGGGCTCTGGCTGTGCTGAGAAGGAACGTCCGCAGAGTGCTGTGGCTAGGAAGCTCAGAGCGGCAGTGCTTGTGGGGCTGTGGAAGGGCTGCCTAGGGAAGGTGATGGCCAGCAAGAGCTTTCAGTGCTGGCCCCTTTGGTGTGGGAGCAGTGGCTGGACGTTTTGGATTTGGGAGCTGGGCTCTGGCTGTGCTGAGAAGGGAAGTCCCCACAGTGATGTGGCTAGGAAGCTCAGAGCGGCAGGGCTTCTGGGGCTGTGGGAGGGCTGCCTAGGGAAGGTGATGGCCAGCAAGAGCTTTCAGTGCTGGCCCGTTTCGTGTGGGAGCAGTGGCTGGACGTTTTGGATTTGGGAGCTGGGCTCTGGCTGTGCTTAGAAGGAACGTCCCCACAGTGATGTGGCTAGGAAGCTCAGAGCCCCAAAGCTTATGGGGCTGTGGAAGGGCTGCCTAGGGAAGGTCATCGCCCGCAACAGCTTTCAGTGCTGGCCCCTTTGGTGTGGGAGCAGTGGCTGGACGTTTTGGATTTGGGAGCTGGGCTCTGGCTGTGCTGAGAAGGAACGTCCCCACAGTGATGTGGCTAGCAAGCTCAGAGCGGCAGTGCTTGAGGGGCTGTGGGAGGGCTGCCTAGGGAAGGTGATGGCCAGCAAGATCTTTCAGTGCTGGCCCCTTTGGTGTGGGAGCAGTGGCTGGACGTTTTGGATTTGGGAGCTGGGCTCTGGCTGTGCTGAGAAGGAACGTCCGCAGAGTGCTGTGGCTAGGAAGATCAGAGCTGCATTGCTTGTAGGGCTGTGGAAGGGCTGCCTAGGGAAGGTGATGGCCAGCAAGAGCTTTCAGTGCTGGCCCCTTTGGTGTGGGAGCAGTGGCTGGACATTTTGGATTTGGGAGCTGGGCTCTGGCTGTGCTGAGAAGGAACGTCCCCACAGTGATGTGGCTAGGAAGCTCAGAGCGGCAGTGCTTGTGGGGCTGTGGAAGGGCTGCCTAGGGAAGGTGATGGCCAGCAAGAGCTTTCAGTGCTGGCCCCTTTCGTGTGGGAGCAGTGGCTGGACGTTTTGGATTTGGGAGCTGGGCTCTGGCTGTGCTGAGAAGGAACGTCCCCAGAGTGATGTGGCTAGGCAGCTCAGAGCCCCAAAGCTTGTGGGGCTGTGGAAGGGCTGCCTAGGGAAGGTCATCGCCCGCAACAGCTTTCAGTGCTGGCCCCTTTGGTGTGGGAGCAGTGGCTGGACATTTTGGATTTGGGAGCTGGGCTCTGGCTGTGCTGAGAAGGAACGTCCCCAGAGTGATGTGGCTAGGAAGCTCAGAGCGGCAGTGCTTGTAGGGCTGTGGAAGGGCTGCCTAGGGAAGGTGATGGCCAGCAAGACCTTTCAGTGCTGGCCCCTTTGGTGTGGGAGCAGTGGCTGGACGTTTTGGATTTGGGAGCTGGGCTCTGGCTGTGCTGAGAAGGAACGTCCCCACAGTGATGTGGCTAGGAAGCTCAGAGCGGCAGTGCTTGTGGGGCTGTGGGAGGGCTGCCTAGGGAAGGTGATGGCCAGCAAGAGTTTTCAGTGCTGGCCCCTTTGGTGTGGGAGCAGTGGCTGGACGTTTTGGATTTGGGAGCTGGGCTCTGGCTGTGCTGAGAAGGAACGTCCCCACAGTGATGTGGCTAGGAAGCTCAGAGCTGCATTGCTTGTAGGGCTGTGGAAGGGCTGCCTAGGGAAGGTGATGGCCAGCAACAGCTTTCAGTGCTGGCCCCTTTGGTGTGGGAGCAGTGGCTGGACGTTTTGGATTTGGGAGCTGGGCTCTGGCTGTGCTGAGAAGGAACGTCCGCAGAGTGAAGTGGCTAGGAAGCTCAGAGCGGCAGTGCTTGTGGGGCTGTGGGAGGGCTGCCTAGGGAAGGTGATGGCCAGGAAGAGCTTTGAGTGCTGGCCCCTTTCGTGTGGGAGCAGTGGCTGGACGTTTTGGATTTGGGAGCTGGGCTCTGGCTGTGCTGAGAAGGAACGTCCCCACAGTGATGTGGCTAGGAAGCTCAGAGCGGCAGTGCTTGTGGGGCTGTGGAAGGGCTGCCTAGGGAAGGTCATCGCCCACAGCAGCTTTCAGTGCTGGCCCCTTTGGTGTGGGAGCAGTGGCTGGACGTTTTGGATTTGGGAGCTGGGCTCTGGCTGTGCTGAGAAGGAAAGTCCCCACAGTGATGTGGCTAGGAACCTCAGAGCGGCAGTGTTTGTGGGGTTGTGGAAGGGCTGCCTAGGGAAGGTGATGGCCAGCAAGAGCTTTCAGTGCTGGCCCCTTTGGTGTGGGAGCAGTGGCTGGACGTTTTGGATTTGGGAGCTGGGCTCTGGCTGTGCTTAGAAGGAACGTCCCCACAGTGATGTGGCTAGGAAGCTCAGAGCCCCAAAGCTTATGGGGCTGTGGAAGGGCTGCCTAGGGAAGGTCATCGCCCGCAACAGCTTTCAGTGCTGGCCCCTTTGGTGTGGGAGCAGTGGCTGGACGTTTTGGATTTGGGAGCTGGGCTCTGGCTGTGCTGAGAAGGAACGTCCCCACAGTGATGTGGCTAGCAAGCTCAGAGCGGCAGTGCTTGAGGGGCTGTGGGAGGGCTGCCTAGGGAAGGTGATGGCCAGCAAGATCTTTCAGTGCTGGCCCCTTTGGTGTGGGAGCAGTGGCTGGACGTTTTGGATTTGGGAGCTGGGCTCTGGCTGTGCTGAGAAGGAACGTCCGCAGAGTGCTGTGGCTAGGAAGATCAGAGCTGCATTGCTTGTAGGGCTGTGGAAGGGCTGCCTAGGGAAGGTGATGGCCAGCAAGAGCTTTCAGTGCTGGCCCCTTTCGTGTGGGAGCAGTGGCTGGACATTTTGGATTTGGGAGCTGGGCTCTGGCTGTGCTGAGAAGGAACGTCCCCACAGTGATGTGGCTAGGAAGCTCAGAGCAGCAGTGCTTGTGGGGCTGTGGAAGGGCTGCCTAGGGAAGGTGATGGCCAGCAAGAGCTTTCAGTGCTGGCCCCTTTGGTGTGGGAGCAGTGGCTGGACGTTTTGGATTTGGGAGCTGGGCTCTGGCTGTGCTGAGAAGGAACGTCCCCAGAGTGATGTGGCTAGGAAGCTCAGAGCCCCAAAGCTTGTGGGGCTGTGGAAGGGCTGCCTAGGGAAGGTCATCGCCCGCAACAGCTTTCAGTGCTGGCCCCTTTGGTGTGGGAGCAGTGGCTGGACATTTTGGATTTGGGAGCTGGGCTCTGGCTGTGCTGAGAAGGAACGTCCCCAGAGTGATGTGGCTAGGAAGCTCAGAGCGGCAGTGCTTGTGGGGCTGTGGAAGGACTCTCTAGAGAAGGTGATGGCCAGCAAGAGCTTTCAGTGCTGGCCCCTTTGGTGTGGGAGCAGTGGCTGGACGTTTTGGATTTGGGAGCTGGGCTCTGGCTGTGCTGAGAAGGAACGTCCCCAGAGTGATGTGGCTAGGAAGCTCAGAGCGGCAGTGTTTGTGGGGTTGTGGGAGGGCTGCCTAGGGAAGGTGATGGCCAGCAAGAGCTTTCAGTGCTGGCCCCTTTGGTGTGGGAGCAGTGGCTGGACGTTTTGGATTTGGGAGCTGGGCTCTGGCTGTGCTGAGAAGGAACGTCCCCACAGTGATGTGGCTAGGAAGCTCAGAGCTGCAGTGCTTGTAGGGCTGTGGAAGGGCTGCCTAGGGAAGGTGATGGCCAGCAAGAGCTTTCAGTGCTGGCCCCTTTCGTGTGGGAGCAGTGGCTGGACGTTTTGGATTTGGGAGCTGGGCTCTGGCTGTGCTGAGAAGGAACGTCCCCAGAGTGATGTGGCTAGGAAGCTCAGAGCTGCATTGCTTGTAGGGCTGTGGAAGGGCTGCCTAGGGAAGGTGATGGCCAGCAACAGCTTTCAGTGCTGGCCCCTTTGGTGTGGGAGCAGTGGCTGGACGTTTTGGATTTGGGAGCTGGGCTCTGGCTGTGCTGAGAAGGAACGTCCCCACAGTGATGTGGCTAGGAAGCTCAGAGCGGCAGTGCTTGTGGGGCTGTGGAAGGGCTCTCTAGAGAAGGTGATGGCCAGCAAGAGCTTTCAGTGCTGGCCCCTTTGGTGTGGGAGCAGTGGCTGGACGTTTTGGATTTGGGAGCTGGGCTCTGGCTGTGCTGAGAAGGAACGTCCCCACAGTGATGTGGCTAGGAAGCTCAGAGCGGCAGTGCTTGTGGGGCTGTGGAAGGGCTGCCTAGGGAAGGTCATCGCCCACAGCAGCTTTCAGTGCTGGCCCCTTTGGTGTGGGAGCAGTGGCTGGACGTTTTGGATTTGGGAGCTGGGCTCTGGCTGTGCTGAGAAGGAACGTCCCCACAGTGATGTGGCTAGGAAGCTCAGAGCGGCAGTGCTTGAGGGGCTGTGGGAGGGCTGCCTAGGGAAGGTGATGGCCAGCAAGAGCTTTCAGTGCTGGCCCCTTTGGTGTGGGAGCAGTGGCTGGACGTTTTGGATTTGGGAGCTGGGCTCTGGCTGTGCTGAGAAGGAACGTCCCCACAGTGATGTGGCTAGGAAGCTCAGAGCTGCAGTGCTTGTAGGGCTGTGGAAGGGCTGCCTAGGGAAGGTGATGGCCAGCAAGAGCTTTCAGTGCTGGCCCCTTTCGTGTGGGAGCAGTGGCTGGACGTTTTGGATTTGGGAGCTGGGCTCTGGCTGTGCTGAGAAGGAACGTCCCCACAGTGATGTGGCTAGGAAGCTCAGAGCGGCAGTGCTTGTGGGGCTGTGGGAGGGCTGCCTAGGGAAGGTGATGGCCAGCAAGAGTTTTCAGTGCTGGCCCCTTTGGTGTGGGAGCAGTGGCTGGACGTTTTGGATTTGGGAGCTGGGCTCTGGCTGTGCTGAGAAGGAACGTCCGCAGAGTGCTGTGGCTAGGAAGCTCAGAGCGGCAGTGCTTGTGGGGCTGTGGAAGGGCTCTCTAGAGAAGGTGATGGCCAGCAAGAGCTTTCAGTGCTGGCCCCTTTGGTGTGGGAGCAGTGGCTGGACGTTTTGGATTTGGGAGCTGGGCTCTGGCTGTGCTGAGAAGGAACGTCCCCACAGTGATGTGGCTAGGAAGCTCAGAGCGGCAGGGCTTCTGGGGCTGTGGGAGGGCTGCCTAGGGAAGGTGATGGCCAGCAAGAGCTTTCAGTGCTGGCCCGTTTCGTGTGGGAGCAGTGGCTGGACGTTTTGGATTTGGGAGCTGGGCTCTGGCTGTGCTTAGAAGGAACGTCCCCACAGTGATGTGGCTAGGAAGCTCAGAGCTGCATTGCTTGTAGGGCTGTGGAAGGGCTGCCTAGGGAAGGTGATGGCCAGCAAGAGCTTTCAGTGCTGGCCCCTTTGGTGTGGGAGCAGTGGCTGGACGTTTTGGATTTGGGAGCTGGGCTCTGGCTGTGCTGAGAAGGAACGTCCCCACAGTGATGTGGCTAGGAAGCTCAGAGCGGCAGTGCTTGTGGGGCTGTGGGAGGGCTGCCTAGGGAAGGTGATGGCCAGCAAGAGTTTTCAGTGCTGGCCCCTTTCGTGTGGGAGCAGTGGCTGGACGTTTTGGATTTGGGAGCTGGGCTCTGGCTGTGCTGAGAAGGAACGTCCGCAGAGTGAAGTGGCTAGGAAGCTCAGAGCGGCAGTGCTTGTGGGGCTGTGGAAGGGCTCTCTAGAGAAGGTGATGGCCAGGAAGAGCTTTCAGTGCTGGCCCCTTTCGTGTGGGAGCAGTGGCTGGACGTTTTGGATTTGGGAGCTGGGCTCTGGCTGTGCTGAGAAGGAAAGTCCCCACAGTGATGTGGCTAGGAAGCTCAGAGCGGCAGGGCTTGTGGGGCTGTGGGAGGGCTGCCTAGGGAAGGTGATGGCCAGCAAGAGCTTTCAGTGCTGGCCCGTTTCGTGTGGGAGCAGTGGCTGGACGTTTTGGATTTAGGAGCTGGGCTCTGGCTGTGCTTAGAAGGAACGTCCCCACAGTGATGTGGCTAGGAAGCTCAGAGCGGCAGTGCTTGTGGGGCTGTGGAAGGGCTCTCTAGAGAAGGTGATGGCCAGCAAGAGCTTTCAGTGCTGGCCCCTTTGGTGTGGGAGCAGTGGCTGGACGTTTTGGATTTGGGAGCTGGGCTCTGGCTGTGCTGAGAAGGAACGTCCCCACAGTGATGTGGCTAGGAAGCTCAGAGCGGCAGTGTTTGTGGGGTTGTGGGAGGGCTGCCTAGGGAAGGTGATGGCCAGCAAGAGCTTTCAGTGCTGGCCCCTTTGGTGTGGGAGCAGTGGCTGGACGTTTTGGATTTGGGAGCTGGGCTCTGGCTGTGCTGAGAAGGAACGTCCCCACAGTGATGTGGCTAGGAAGCTCAGAGCGGCAGTGCTTGTGGGGCTGTGGAAGGGCTGCCTAGGGAAGGTCATCGCCCACAGCAGCTTTCAGTGCTGGCCCCTTTGGTGTGGGAGCAGTGGCTGGATGTTTTGGATTTGGGAGCTGGGCTCTGGCTGTGCTGAGAAGGATCGTCCCCACAGTGATGTGGCTAGGAAGCTCAGAGCGGCAGGGCTTGTGGGGCTGTGGAAGGGCTGCCTAGGGAAGGTGATGGCCAGCAAGAGCTTTCAGTGCTGGCCCCTTTGGTGTGGGAGCAGTGGCTGGACGTTTTGGATTTGGGAGCTGGGCTCTGGCTGTGCTGAGAAGGAACGTCCCCACAGTGATGTGGCTAGGAAGCTCAGAGCCCCAAAGCTTGTGGGGCTGTGGAAGGGCTGCCTAGGGAAGGTCATCGCCCACAACATCTTTCAGTGCTGGCCCCTTTGGTGTGGGAGCAGTGGCTGGACGTTTTGGATTTGGGAGCTGGGCTCTGGCTGTGCTGAGAAGGAACGTCCCCACAGTGATGTGGCTAGGAAGCTCAGAGCGGCAGTGCTTGTGGGGCTGTGGAAGGGCTCTCTAGAGAAGGTGATGGCCAGGAAGAGCTTTCAGTGCTGGCCCCTTTGGTGTGGGAGCAGTGGCTGGACGTTTTGGATTTGGGAGCTGGGCTCTGGCTGTGCTGAGAAGGAACGTCCCCACAGTGATGTGGCTAGGAAGCTCAGAGCCCCAAAGCTTGTGGGGCTGTGGAAGGCCTGCCTAGGGAAGGTGATGGCCAGCAAGAGCTTTCAGTGCTGGCCCCTTTGGTGTGGGAGCAGTGGCTGGACGTTTTGGATTTGGGAGCTGGGCTCTGGCTGTGCTGAGAAGGAACGTCCCCACAGTGATGTGGCTAGGAAGCTCAGAGCGGCAGTGCTTGTGGGGTTGTGGAAGGGCTGCCTAGGGAAGGTCATCGCCCGCAACAGCTTTCAGTGCTGGCCCCTTTGGTGTGGGAGCAGTGGCTGGACGTTCTGGATTTGGGAGCTGGGCTCTGGCTGTGCTGAGAAGGAACGTGCCCAGAGTGATGTGGCTAGGAAGCTCAGAGCGGCAGTGTTTGTGGGGTTGTGGGAGGGCTGCCTAGGGAAGGTGATGGCCAGCAAGAGCTTTCAGTGCTGGCCCGTTTCGTGTGGGAGCAGTGGCTGGACGTTTTGGATTTGGGAGCTGGGCTCTGGCTGTGCTGAGAAGGAACGTCCCCACAGTGATGTGGCTAGGAAGCTCAGAGCCCCAAAGCTTGTGGGGCTGTGGAAGGGCTGCCTAGGGAAGGTCATCGCCCACAACAGCTTTCAGTGCTGGCCCCTTTGGTGTGGGAGCAGTGGCTGGACGTTTTGGATTTGGGAGCTGGGCTCTGGCTGTGCTGAGAAGGAACGTCCCCACAGTGATGTGGCTAGGAAGCTCAGAGCGGCAGTGCTTGTGGGGCTGTGGGAGGGCTGCCTAGGGAAGGTGATGGCCAGCAACAGCTTTCAGTGCTGGCCCCTTTGGTGTGGGAGCAGTGGCTGGACGTTTTGGATTTGGGAGCTGGGCTCTGGCTGTGCTGAGAAGGAACGTCCGCAGAGTGATGGGCTAGGAAGCTCAGAGCGGCAGTGCTTGTTGGGCTGTGGAAGGGCTGCCTAGGGAAGGTGATGGCCAGCAAGAGCTTTCAGTGCTGGCCCCTTTCGTGTGGGAGCAGTGGCTGGACATTTTGGATTTGGGAGCTGGGCTCTGGCTGTGCTGAGAAGGAACGTCCCTACAGTGATGTGGCTAGGAAGCTCAGAGCGGCAGTGCTTGAGGGGCTGTGGGAGGGCTGCCTAGGGAAGGTGATGGCCAGCAAGAGCTTTCAGTGCTGGCCCCTTTGCTGTGGGAGCAGTGGCTGGACGTTTTGGATTTGGGAGCTGGGCTCTGGCTGTGCTAAGAAGGAACGTCCGCAGAGTGCTGTGGCTAGGAAGCTCAGAGCTGCATTGCTTGTAGGGTTGTGGAAGGGCTGCCTAGGGAAGGTGATGGCCAGCAAGAGCTTTCAGTGCTGGCCCCTTTGGTGTGGGAGCAGTGGCTGGACGTTTTGGATTTGGGAGCTGGGCTCTGGCTGTGCTGAGAAGGAACGTCCCCACAGTGATGTGGCTAGGAAGCTCAGAGCCCCAAAGCTTGTGGGGCTGTGGGAGGGCTGCCTAGGGAAGGTCATCGCCCGCAACAGCTTTCAGTGCTGGCCCCTTTGGTGTGGGAGCAGTGGCTGGACGTTCTGGATTTGGGAGCTGGGCTCTGGCTGTGCTGAGAAGGAACGTCCGCAGAGTGAAGTGGCTAGGAAGCTCAGAGCGGCAGTGTTTGTGGGGTTGTGGGAGGGCTGCCTAGGGAAGGTGATGGCCAGCAAGAGCTTTCAGTGCTGGCCCGTTTCGTGTGGGAGCAGTGGCTGGACGTTTTGGATTTGGGAGCTGGGCTCTGGCTGTGCTGAGAAGGAACGTCCCCACAGTGATGTGGCTAGGAAGCTCAGAGCCCCAAAGCTTGTGGGGCTGTGGAAGGGCTGCCTAGGGAAGGTCATCGCCCACAACAGCTTTCAGTGCTGGCCCCTTTGGTGTGGGAGCAGTGGCTGGACGTTTTGGATTTGGGAGCTGGGCTCTGGCTGTGCTGAGAAGGAACGTCCCCACAGTGATGTGGCTAGGAAGCTCAGAGCGGCAGTGCTTGTGGGGCTGTGGGAGGGCTGCCTAGGGAAGGTGATGGCCAGCAGGAGCTTTCAGTGCTGGCCCCTTTGGTGTGGGAGCAGTGGCTGGACGTTTTGGATTTGGGAGCTGGGCTCTGGCTGTGCTGAGAAGGAACGTCCCCACAGTGATGTGGCTAGGAAGCTCAGAGCGGCAGTGCTTGTTGGGCTGTGGAAGGGCTGCCTAGGGAAGGTGATGGCCAGCAAGAGCTTTCAGTGCTGGCCCCTTTGGTGTGGGAGCAGTGGCTGGACGTTTTGGATTTGGGAGCTGGGCTCTGGCTGTGCTGAGAAGGAACGTCCCCACAGTGATGTGGCTAGGAAGCTCAGAGCGGCAGTGCTTGTGGGGCTGTGGAATGGCTGCCTAGGGAAGGTGATGGCCAGCAAGAGCTTTCAGTGCTGGCCCCTTTGGTGTGGGAGCAGTGGCTGGACGTTTTGGATTTGGGAGCTGGGCTCTGGCTGTGCTGAGAAGGAACGTCCCCAGAGTGATGTGGCTAGGAAGCTCAGAGCTGCATTGCTTGTAGGGTTGTGGAAGGGCTGCCTAGGGAAGGTGATGGCCAGCAAGAGCTTTCAGTGCTGGCCCCTTTGGTGTGGGAGCAGTGGCTGGACGTTTTGGATTTGGGAGCTGGGCTCTGGCTGTGCTGAGAAGGAACGTCCCCACAGTGATGTGGCTAGGAAGCTCAGAGCCCCAAAGCTTGTGGGGCTGTGGAAGGGCTGCCTAGGGAAGGTCATCGCCCGCAACAGCTTTCAGTGCTGGCCCCTTTGGTGTGGGAGCAGTGGCTGGACGTTTTGGATTTGGGAGCTGGGCTCTGGCTGTGCTGAGAAGGAACGTCCGCAGAGTGCTGTGGCTAGGAAGCTCAGAGCGGCAGTGCTTGTTGGGCTGTGGAAGGGCTGCCTAGGGAAGGTGATGGCCAGCAAGAGCTTTCAGTGCTGGCCCCTTTGGTGTGGGAGCAGTGGCTGGACGTTTTGGATTTGGGAGCTGGGCTCTGGCTGTGCTGAGAAGGAACGTCCCCACAGTGATGTGGCTAGGAAGCTCAGAGCGGCAGTGCTTGTGGGGCTGTGGAAGGGCTGCCTAGGGAAGGTGATGGCCAGCAAGAGCTTTCAGTGCTGGCCCCTTTGGTGTGGGAGCAGTGGCTGGACGTTTTGGATTTGGGAGCTGGGCTCTGGCTGTGCTGAGAAGGAACGTCCGCAGAGTGAAGTGGCTAGGAAGCTCAGAGCTGCATTGCTTGTAGGGCTGTGGAAGGGCTGCCTAGGGAAGGTGATGGCCAGCAAGAGCTTTCAGTGCTGGCCCCTTTGGTGTGGGAGCAGTGGCTGGACGTTTTGGATTTGGGAGCTGGGCTCTGGCTGTGCTGAGAAGGAACGTCCCCACAGTGATGTGGCTAGGAAGCTCAGAGCGGCAGTGCTTGTGGGGTTGTGGAAGGGCTGCCTAGGGAAGGTCATCGCCCACAGCAGCTTTCAGTGCTGGCCCCTTTGGTGTGGGAGCAGTGGCTGGACGTTCTGGATTTGGGAGCTGGGCTCTGGCTGTGCTGAGAAGGAATGTCCCCACAGTGATGTGGCTAGGAAGCTCAGAGCAGCAGTGCTTGTGGGGCTGTGGAAGGGCTGCCTAGGGAAGGTGATGGCCAGCAAGAGCTTTCAGTGCTGGCCCCTTTGGTGTGGGAGCAGTGGCTGGACGTTTTGGATTTGGGAGCTGGGCTCTGGCTGTGCTGAGAAGGAACGTCCCCACAGTGATGTGGCTAGGAAGCTCAGAGCCCCAAAGCTTGTGGGGCTGTGGAAGGGCTGCCTAGGGAAGGTCATCGCCCACAACAGCTTTCAGTGCTGGCCCCTTTGGTGTGGGAGCAGTGGCTGGACGTTTTGGATTTGGGAGCTGGGCTCTGGCTGTGCTGAGAAGGAACGTCCCCACAGTGATGTGGCTAGGAAGCTCAGAGCGGCAGTGCTTGTGGGGCTGTGGGAGGGCTGCCTAGGGAAGATGATGGCCAGCAGGAGCTTTCAGTGCTGGCCCCTTTGGTGTGGGAGCAGTGGCTGGACGTTTTGGATTTGGGAGCTGGGCTCTGGCTGTGCTGAGAAGGAACGTCCCCACAGTGATGTGGCTAGGAAGCTCAGAGCGGCAGTGCTTGTTGGGCTGTGGAAGGGCTGCCTAGGGAAGGTGATGGCCAGCAAGAGCTTTCAGTGCTGGCCCCTTTGGTGTGGGAGCAGTGGCTGGACATTTTGGATTTGGGAGCTGGGCTCTGGCTGTGCTGAGAAGGAACGTCCCTACAGTGATGTGGCTAGGAAGCTCAGAGCGGCAGTGCTTGAGGGGCTGTGGGAGGGCTGCCTAGGGAAGGTGATGGCCAGCAAGAGCTTTCAGTGCTGGCCCCTTTGGTGTGGGAGCAGTGGCTGGACGTTTTGGATTTGGGAGCTGGGCTCTGGCTGTGCTAAGAAGGAACGTCCGCAGAGTGCTGTGGCTAGGAAGCTCAGAGCTGCATTGCTTGTAGGGTTGTGGAAGGGCTGCCTAGGGAAGGTGATGGCCAGCAAGAGCTTTCAGTGCTGGCCCCTTTGGTGTGGGAGCAGTGGCTGGACGTTTTGGATTTGGGAGCTGGGCTCTGGCTGTGCTGAGAAGGAACGTCCCCAGAGTGATGTGGCTAGGAAGCTCAGAGCCCCAAAGCTTGTGGGGCTGTGGAAGGGCTGCCTAGGGAAGGTCATCGCCCGCAACAGCTTTCAGTGCTGGCCCCTTTGGTGTGGGAGCAGTGGCTGGACGTTTTGGATTTGGGAGCTGGGCTCTGGCTGTGCTGAGAAGGAACGTCCGCAGAGTGCTGTGGCTAGGAAGCTCAGAGCGGCAGTGCTTGTTGGGCTGTGGAAGGGCTGCCTAGGGAAGGTGATGGCCAGCAAGAGCTTTCAGTGCTGGCCCCTTTGGTGTGGGAGCAGTGGCTGGACGTTTTGGATTTGGGAGCTGGGCTCTGGCTGTGCTGAGAAGGAACGTCCCCACAGTGATGTGGCTAGGAAGCTCAGAGCGGCAGTGCTTGTGGGGCTGTGGAAGGGCTGCCTAGGGAAGGTGATGGCCAGCAAGAGCTTTCAGTGCTGGCCCCTTTGGTGTGGGAGCAGTGGCTGGACGTTTTGGATTTGGGAGCTGGGCTCTGGCTGTGCTGAGAAGGAACGTTCGCAGAGTGAAGTGGCTAGGAAGCTCAGAGCTGCATTGCTTGTAGGGCTGTGGAAGGGCTGCCTAGGGAAGGTGATGGCCAGCAAGAGCTTTCAGTGCTGGCCCCTTTGGTGTGGGAGCAGTGGCTGGACGTTTTGGATTTGGGAGCTGGGCTCTGGCTGTGCTGAGAAGGAACGTCCCCAGAGTGATGTGGCTAGGAAGCTCAGAGCGGCAGTGCTTGTGGGGTTGTGGAAGGGCTGCCTAGGGAAGGTCATCGCCCACAGCAGCTTTCAGTGCTGGCCCCTTTGGTGTGGGAGCAGTGGCTGGACGTTCTGGATTTGGGAGCTGGGCTCTGGCTGTGCTGAGAAGGAATGTCCCCACAGTGATGTGGCTAGGAAGCTCAGAGCAGCAGTGCTTGTGGGGCTGTGGAAGGGCTGCCTAGGGAAGGTGATGGCCAGCAAGAGCTTTCAGTGCTGCCCCCTTTGGTGTGGGAGCAGTGGCTGGACGTTTTGGATTTGGGAGCTGGGCTCTGGCTGTGCTGAGAAGGAACGTCCCCACAGTGATGTGGCTAGGAAGCTCAGAGCCCCAAAGCTTGTGGGGCTGTGGAAGGGCTGCCTAGGGAAGGTCATCGCCCGCAACAGCTTTCAGTGCTGGCCCCTTTGGTGTGGGAGCAGTGGCTGGACGTTTTGGATTTGGGAGCTGGGCTCTGGCTGTGCTGAGAAGGAACGTCCCCACAGTGATGTGGCTAGGAAGCTCAGAGCGGCAGTGCTTGAGGGGCTGTGGAAGGGCTGCCTAGGGAAGGTCATCGCCCACAGCAACTTTCAGTGCTGGCCCCTTTGGTGTGGGAGCAGTGGCTGGACGTTTTGGATTTGGGAGCTGGGCTCTGGCTGTGCTGAGAAGGAACGTCCCCAGAGTAAT
Source organism: Aptenodytes patagonicus (assembly GCF_965638725.1). Classification (NCBI taxonomy): domain Eukaryota; kingdom Metazoa; phylum Chordata; class Aves; order Sphenisciformes; family Spheniscidae; genus Aptenodytes; species Aptenodytes patagonicus. The sequence goes on along the minus strand of NW_027472031.1, from coordinate 472,142 downwards.
GTGGCTAGGAAGCTCAGAGCCCCAAAGCTTGTGGGGCTGTGGAAGGGCTGCCTAGGGAAGGTCATCGCCCACAACAGCTTTCAGTGCTGGCCCCTTTGGTGTGGGTGCAGTGGCTGGACGTTTTGGATTTGGGAGCTGGGCTCTGGCTGTGCTGAGAAGGAACGTCCCCACAGTGATGTGGCTAGGAAGCTCAGAGCGGCAGTGCTTGTGGGGCTGTGGAAGGGCTCTCTAGAGAAGGTGATGGCCAGCAAGAGCTTTCAGTGCTGGCCCCTTTGGTGTGGGAGCAGTGGCTGGACGTTTTGGATTTGGGAGCTGGGCTCTGGCTGTGCTGAGAAGGAACGTCCCCACAGTGATGTGGCTAGGAAGCTCAGAGCGGCAGTGCTTGTGGGGCTGTGGAAGGGCTCTCTAGAGAAGGTGATGGCCAGCAAGAGCTTTCAGTGCTGGCCCCTTTGGTGTGGGAGCAGTGGCTGGACGTTTTGGATTTGGGAGCTGGGCTCTGGCTGTGCTGAGAAGGAACGTCCGCAGAGTGCTGTGGCTAGGAAGCTCAGAGCCCCAAAGCTTGTGGGGCTGTGGAAGGCCTGCCTAGGGAAGGTGATGGCCAGCAAGAGCTTTCAGTGCTGGCCCCTTTGGTGTGGGAGCAGTGGCTGGACGTTTTGGATTTGGGAGCTGGGCTCTGGCTGTGCTGAGAAGGAACGTCCCCACAGTGATGTGGCTAGGAAGCTCAGAGCGGCAGTGCTTGTGGGGCTGTGGAAGGGCTGCCTAGGGAAGGTCATCGCCCGCAACAGCTTTCAGTGCTGGCCCCTTTGGTGTGGGAGCAGTGGCTGGACGTTCTGGATTTGGGAGCTGGGCTCTGGCTGTGCTGAGAAGGAATGTCCCCACAGTGATGTGGCTAGGAAGCTCAGAGCGGCAGTGTTTGTGGGGTTGTGGGAGGGCTGCCTAGGGAAGGTGATGGCCAGCAAGAGCTTTCAGTGCTGGCCCGTTTCGTGTGGGAGCAGTGGCTGGACGTTTTGGATTTGGGAGCTGGGCTCTGGCTGTGCTGAGAAGGAACGTCCCCAGAGTGATGTGGCTCGGAAGCTCAGAGCCCCAAAGCTTGTGGGGCTGTGGAAGGGCTGCCTAGGGAAGGTCATCGCCCACAACAGCTTTCAGTGCTGGCCCCTTTGGTGTGGGAGCAGTGGCTGGACGTTTTGGATTTGGGAGCTGGGCTCTGGCTGTGCTGAGAAGGAACGTCCCCACAGTGATGTGGCTAGGAAGCTCAGAGGGGCAGTGCTTGTGGGGCTGTGGGAGGGCTGCCTAGGGAAGGTGATGGCCAGCAGGAGCTTTCAGTGCTGGCCCCTTTGGTGTGGGAGCAGTGGCTGGACGTTTTGGATTTGGGAGCTGGGCTCTGGCTGTGCTGAGAAGGAACGTCCCCAGAGTGATGTGGCTAGGAAGCTCAGAGCGGCAGTGCTTGTTGGGCTGTGGAAGGGCTGCCTAGGGAAGGTGATGGCCAGCAAGAGCTTTCAGTGCTGGCCCCTTTGGTGTGGGAGCAGTGGCTGGACATTTTGGATTTGGGAGCTGGGCTCTGGCTGTGCTGAGAAGGAACGTCCCCACAGTGATGTGGCTAGCAAGCTCAGAGCGGCAGTGCTTGAGGGGCTGTGGGAGGGCTGCCTAGGGAAGGTGATGGCCAGCAAGAGCTTTCAGTGCTGGCCCCTTTGGTGTGGGAGCAGTGGCTGGACGTTTTGGATTTGGGAGCTGGGCTCTGGCTGTGCTGAGAAGGAACGTCCGCAGAGTGAAGTGGCTAGGAAGCTCAGAGCTGCATTGCTTGTAGGGCTGTGGAAGGGCTGCCTAGGGAAGGTGATGGCCAGCAAGAGCTTTCAGTGCTGGCCCCTTTGGTGTGGGAGCAGTGGCTGGACGTTTTGGATTTGGGAGCTGGGCTCTGGCTGTGCTGAGAAGGAACGTCCCCAGAGTGATGTAGCTAGGAAGCTCAGAGCGGCAGTGCTTGTGGGGTTCTGGAAGGGCTGCCTAGGGAAGGTCATCGCCCACAGCAGCTTTCAGTGCTGGCCCCTTTGGTGTGGGAGCAGTGGCTGGACGTTCTGGATTTGGGAGCTGGGCTCTGGCTGTGCTGAGAAGGAATGTCCCCACAGTGATGTGGCTAGGAAGCTCAGAGCAGCAGTGCTTGTGGGGCTGTGGAAGGGCTGCCTAGGGAAGGTGATGGCCAGCAAGAGCTTTCAGTGCTGGCCCCTTTGGTGTGGGAGCAGTGGCTGGACATTTTGGATTTGGGAGCTGGGCTCTGGCTGTGCTGAGAAGGAACGTCCCCACAGTGATGTGGCTAGGAAGCTCAGAGCGGCAGTGCTTGTGGGGCTGTGGAAGGACTCTCTAGAGAAGGTGATGGCCAGCAAGAGCTTTCAGTGCTGGCCCCTTTGGTGTGGGAGCAGTGGCTGGACGTTTTGGATTTGGGAGCTGGGCTCTGGCTGTGCTGAGAAGGAACGTCCCCACAGTGATGTGGCTAGGAAGCTCAGAGCGGCAGTGCTTGTGGGGTTGTGGAAGGGCTGCCTAGGGAAGGTCATCGCCCGCAACAGCTTTCAGTGCTGGCCCCTTTGGTGTGGGAGCAGTGGCTGGACGTTCTGGATTTGGGAGCTGGGCTCTGGCTGTGCTGAGAAGGAATGTCCCCACAGTGATGTGGCTAGGAAGCTCAGAGCGGCAGTGTTTGTGGGGTTGTGGGAGGGCTGCCTAGGGAAGGTGATGGCCAGCAAGAGCTTTCAGTGCTGGCCCGTTTCGTGTGGGAGCAGTGGCTGGACGTTTTGGATTTGGGAGCTGGGCTCTGGCTGTGCTGAGAAGGAACGTCCCCAGAGTGATGTGGCTCGGAAGCTCAGAGCCCCAAAGCTTGTGGGGCTGTGGAAGGGCTGCCTAGGGAAGGTCATCGCCCACAACAGCTTTCAGTGCTGGCCCCTTTGGTGTGGGAGCAGTGGCTGGACGTTTTGGATTTGGGAGCTGGGCTCTGGCTGTGCTGAGAAGGAACGTCCGCAGAGTGATGTGGCTAGGAAGCTCAGAGCGGCAGTGCTTGTGGGGCTGTGGGAGGGCTGCCTAGGGAAGGTGATGGCCAGCAGGAGCTTTCAGTGCTGGCCCCTTTGGTGTGGGAGCAGTGGCTGGACGTTTTGGATTTGGGAGCTGGGCTCTGGCTGTGCTGAGAAGGAACATCCCCACAGTGATGTGGCTAGGAAGCTCAGAGCGGCAGTGCTTGTTGGGCTGTGGAAGGGCTGCCTAGGGAAGGTGATGGCCAGCAAGAGCTTTCAGTGCTGGCCCCTTTGGTGTGGGAGCAGTGGCTGGACATTTTGGATTTGGGAGCTGGGCTCTGGCTGTGCTGAGAAGGAACGTCCCCACAGTGATGTGGCTAGGAAGCTCAGAGCGGCAGTGCTTGAGGGGCTGTGGGAGGGCTGCCTAGGGAAGGTGATGGCCAGCAAGAGCTTTCAGTGCTGGCCCCTTTGGTGTGGGAGCAGTGGCTGGACGTTTTGGATTTGGGAGCTGGGCTCTGGCTGTGCTGAGAAGGAACGTCCCCACAGTGATGTGGCTAGGTAGCTCAGAGCACCAGTGCTTGTGGGGCTGTGGAAGGGCTCTCTAGAGAAGGTGATGACCAGCAAGAGCTTTCAGTGCTGGCCCCTTTCGTGTGGGAGCAGTGGCTGGACATTTTGGATTTGGGAGCTGGGCTCTGGCTGTGCTGAGAAGGAACGTCCCCACAGTGATGTGGCTAGGAAGCTCAGAGCCCCAAAGCTTGTGGGGCTGTGGAAGGGCTGCCTAGGGAAGGTCATCGCCCGCAACAGCTTTCAGTGCTGGCCCCTTTGGTGTGGGAGCAGTGGCTGGACGTTTTGGATTTGGGAGCTGGGCTCTGGCTGTGCTGAGAAGGAACGTCCGCAGAGTGCTGTGGCTAGGAAGCTCAGAGCGGCAGTGCTTGTTGGGCTGTGGAAGGGCTGCCTAGGGAAGGTGATGGCCAGCAAGAGCTTTCAGTGCTGGCCCCTTTCGTGTGGGAGCAGTGGCTGGACGTTTTGGATTTGGGAGCTGGGCTCTGGCTGTGCTGAGAAGGAACGTCCCCACAGTGATGTGGCTAGGAAGCTCAGAGCGGCAGTGCTTGTGGGGCTGTGGAAGGGCTGCCTAGGGAAGGTGATGGCCAGCAAGAGCTTTCAGTGCTGGCCCCTTTGGTGTGGGAGCAGTGGCTGGACGTTTTGGATTTGGGAGCTGGGCTCTGGCTGTGCTGAGAAGGAACGTCCGCAGAGTGAAGTGGCTAGGAAGCTCAGACCTGCATTGCTTGTAGGGCTGTGGAAGGGCTGCCTAGGGAAGGTGATGGCCAGCAAGAGCTTTCAGTGCTGGCCCCTTTGGTGTGGGAGCAGTGGCTGGACGTTTTGGATTTGGGAGCTGGGCTCTGGCTGTGCTGAGAAGGAACGTCCCCACAGTGATGTGGCTAGGAAGCTCAGAGCGGCAGGGGTTGTGGAAGGGCTGCCTAGGGAAGGTCATCGCCCACAGCAGCTTTCAGTGCTGGCCCCTTTGGTGTGGGAGCAGTGGCTGGACGTTCTGGATTTGGGAGCTGGGCTCTGGCTGTGCTGAGAAGGAATGTCCCCACAGTGATGTGGCTAGGAAGCTCAGAGCAGCAGTGCTTGTGGGGCTGTGGAAGGGCTGCCTAGGGAAGGTGATGGCTAGCAAGAGCTTTCAGTGCTGGCCCCTTTGGTGTGGGAGCAGTGGCTGGACATTTTGGATTTGGGAGCTGGGCTCTGGCTGTGCTGAGAAGGAACGTCCCCACAGTGATGTGGCTAGGAAGCTCAGAGCGGCAGTGCTTGTGGGGCTGTGGAAGGACTCTCTAGAGAAGGTGATGGCCAGCAAGAGCTTTCAGTGCTGGCCCCTTTGGTGTGGGAGCAGTGGCTGGACGTTTTGGATTTGGGAGCTGGGCTCTGGCTGTGCTGAGAAGGAACGTCCCCACAGTGATGTGGCTAGGAAGCTCAGAGCGGCAGTGCTTGTGGGGTTGTGGAAGGGCTGCCTAGGGAAGGTCATCGCCCGCAACAGCTTTCAGTGCTGGCCCCTTTGGTGTGGGAGCAGTGGCTGGACGTTCTGGATTTGGGAGCTGGGCTCTGGCTGTGCTGAGAAGGAATGTCCCCACAGTGATGTGGCTAGGAAGCTCAGAGCGGCAGTGTTTGTGGGGTTGTGGGAGGGCTGCCTAGGGAAGGTGATGGCCAGCAAGAGCTTTCAGTGCTGGCCCGTTTCGTGTGGGAGCAGTGGCTGGACGTTTTGGATTTGGGAGCTGGGCTCTGGCTGTGCTGAGAAGGAACGTCCCCAGAGTGATGTGGCTCGGAAGCTCAGAGCCCCAAAGCTTGTGGGGCTGTGGAAGGGCTGCCTAGGGAAGGTCATCGCCCACAACAGCTTTCAGTGCTGGCCCCTTTGGTGTGGGAGCAGTGGCTGGACGTTTTGGATTTGGGAGCTGGGCTCTGGCTGTGCTGAGAAGGAACGTCCCCACAGTGATGTGGCTAGGAAGCTCAGAGCGGCAGTGCTTGTTGGGCTGTGGAAGGGCTGCCTAGGGAAGGTGATGGCCAGCAAGAGCTTTCAGTGCTGGCCCCTTTGGTGTGGGAGCAGTGGCTGGACATTTTGGATTTGGGAGCTGGGCTCTGGCTGTGCTGAGAAGGAACGTCCCCACAGTGATGTGGCTAGGAAGCTCAGAGCGGCAGTGCTTGAGGGGCTGTGGGAGGGCTGCCTAGGGAAGGTGATGGCCAGCAAGATCTTTCAGTGCTGGCCCCTTTGGTGTGGGAGCAGTGGCTGGACGTTTTGGATTTGGGAGCTGGGCTCTGGCTGTGCTGAGAAGGAACGTCCGCAGAGTGCTGTGGCTAGGAAGCTCAGAGCTGCATTGCTTGTAGGGTTGTGGAAGGGCTGCCTAGGGAAGGTGATGGCCAGCAAGAGCTTTCAGTGCTGGCCCCTTTGGTGTGGGAGCAGTGGCTGGACGTTTTGGATTTGGGAGCTGGGCTCTGGCTGTGCTGAGAAGGAACGTCCCCACAGTGATGTGGCTAGGTAGCTCAGAGCAGCAGTGCTTGTGGGGCTGTGGAAGGGCTCTCTAGAGAAGGTGATGACCAGCAAGAGCTTTCAGTGCTGGCCCCTTTCGTGTGGGAGCAGTGGCTGGACATTTTGGATTTGGGAGCTGGGCTCTGGCTGTGCTGAGAAGGAACGTCCCCACAGTGATGTGGCTAGGAAGCTCAGAGCCCCAAAGCTTGTGGGGCTGTGGAAGGGCTGCCTAGGGAAGGTCATCGCCCGCAACAGCTTTCAGTGCTGGCCCCTTTGGTGTGGGAGCAGTGGCTGGACGTTTTGGATTTGGGAGCTGGGCTCTGGCTGTGCTGAGAAGGAACGTCCGCAGAGTGCTGTGGCTAGGAAGCTCAGAGCGGCAGTGCTTGTTGGGCTGTGGAAGGGCTGCCTAGGGAAGGTGATGGCCAGCAAGAGCTTTCAGTGCTGGCCCCTTTGGTGTGGGAGCAGTGGCTGGACGTTTTGGATTTGGGAGCTGGGCTCTGGCTGTGCTGAGAAGGAACGTCCCCACAGTGATGTGGCTAGGAAGCTCAGAGCGGCAGTGCTTGTGGGGCTGTGGAAGGGCTGCCTAGGGAAGGTGATGGCCAGCAAGAGCTTTCAGTGCTGGCCCCTTTGGTGTGGGAGCAGTGGCTGGACGTTTTGGATTTGGGAGCTGGGCTCTGGCTGTGCTGAGAAGGAACGTCCGCAGAGTGAAGTGGCTAGGAAGCTCAGAGCTGCATTGCTTGTAGGGCTGTGGAAGGGCTGCCTAGGGAAGGTGATGGCCAGCAAGAGCTTTCAGTGCTGGCCCCTTTGGTGTGGGAGCAGTGGCTGGACGTTTTGGATTTGGGAGCTGGGCTCTGGCTGTGCTGAGAAGGAACGTCCCCACAGTGATGTGGCTAGGAAGCTCAGAGCGGCAGTGCTTGTGGGGTTGTGGAAGGGCTGCCTAGGGAAGGTCATCGCCCACAGCAGCTTTCAGTGCTGGCCCCTTTGGTGTGGGAGCAGTGGCTGGACGTTCTGGATTTGGGAGCTGGGCTCTGGCTGTGCTGAGAAGGAATGTCCCCACAGTGATGTGGCTAGGAAGCTCAGAGCAGCAGTGCTTGTGGGGCTGTGGAAGGGCTGCCTAGGGAAGGTGATGGCCAGCAAGAGCTTTCAGTGCTGGCCCCTTTGGTGTGGGAGCAGTGGCTGGACATTTTGGATTTGGGAGCTGGGCTCTGGCTGTGCTGAGAAGGAACGTCCCCACAGTGATGTGGCTAGGAAGCTCAGAGCGGCAGTGCTTGTGTGGCTGTGGAAGGGCTCTCTAGAGAAGGTGATGGCCAGCAAGAGCTTTCAGTGCTGGCCCCTTTCATGTGGGAGCAGTGGCTGGACGTTTTGGATTTGGGAGCTGGGCTCTGGCTGTGCTGAGAAGGAACGTCCCCACAGTGATGTGGCTAGGAAGCTCAGAGCGGCAGTGCTTGTGGGGCTGTGGAAGGGCTGCCTAGGGAAGGTCATCGCCCACAGCAACTTTCAGTGCTGGCCCCTTTGGTGTGGGAGCAGTGGCTGGACGTTTTGGATTTGGGAGCTGGGCTCTGGCTGTGCTGAGAAGGAACGTCCCCAGAGTAATGTGGCTAGGAAGCTCAGAGCCCCAAAGCTTGTGGGGCTGTGGAAGGGCTGCCTAGGGAAGGTCATCGCCCGCAACAGCTTTCAGTGCCGGCCCCTTTGGTGTGGGAGCAGTGGCTGGACGTTTTGGATTTGGGAGCTGGGCTCTGGCTGTGCTGAGAAGGAACGTCCCCACAGTGATGTGGCTAGGAAGCTCAGAGCGGCAGTGCTTGTGGGGCTGTGGAAGGACTCTCTAGAGAAGGTGATGGCCAGCAAGAGCTTTCAGTGCTGGCCCCTTTGGTGTGGGAGCAGTGGCTGGACGTTTTGGATTTGGGAGCTGGGCTCTGGCTGTGCTGAGAAGGAACGTCCCCACAGTGATGTGGCTAGGAAGCTCAGAGCGGCAGTGCTTGTGGGGCTGTGGAAGGGCTCTCTAGAGAAGGTGATGGCCAGCAAGAGCTTTCAGTGCTGGCCCCTTTGGTGTGGGAGCAGTGGCTGGACGTTTTGGATTTGGGAGCTGGGCTCTGGCTGTGCTGAGAAGGAACGTCCCCAGAGTGATGTGGCTAGGAAGCTCAGAGCGGCAGTGCCTGTGGGGCTGTGGAAGGGCTGCCTAGGGAAGGTCATCGCCCACAGCAACTTTCAGTGCTGGCCCCTTTGGTGTGGGAGCAGTGGCTGGACGTTCTGGATTTGGGAGCTGGGCTCTGGCTGTGCTGAGAAGGAACGTCCCCAGAGTAATGTGGCTAGGAAGCTCAGAGCCCCAAAGCTTGTGGGGCTGTGGAAGGGCTGCCTAGGGAAGGTCATCGCCCACAGCAGCTTTCAGTGCTGGCCCCTTTGGTGTGGGAGCAGTGGCTGGACGTTTTGGATTTGGGAGCTGGGCTCTGGCTGTGCTGAGAAGGAACGTCCCCACAGTGATGTGGCTAGGAAGCTCAGAGCGGCAGGGCTTGTGGGGCTGTGGGAGGGCTGCCTAGGGAAGGTGATGGCCAGCAAGAGCTTTCAGTGCTGGCCCCTTTGGTGTGGGAGCAGTGGCTGGACGTTTTGGATTTGGGAGCTGGGCTCTGGCTGTGCTTAGAAGGAACGTCCCCACAGTGATGTGGCTAGGAAGCTCAGAGCTGCAGTGCTTGTAGGGCTGTGGAAGGCCTGCCTAGGGAAGGTGATGGCCAGCAAGAGCTTTCAGTGCTGGCCCCTTTGGTGTGGGAGCAGTGGCTGGACATTTTGGATTTGGGAGCGGGGCTCTGGCTGTGCTGAGAAGGAACGTCCCCACAGTGATGTGGCTAGGAAGCTCAGAGCGGCAGTGCTTGTGGGGCTGTGGGAGGGCTGCCTAGGGAAGGTCATCGCCCGCAACAGCTTTCAGTGCTGGCCCCTTTGGTGTGGGAGCAGTGGCTGGACGTTTTGGATTTGGGAGCTGGGCTCTGGCTGTGCTGAGAAGGAACGTCCGCAGAGTGCTGTGGCTAGGAAGCTCAGAGCGGCAGTGCTTGTTGGGCTGTGGAAGGGCTGCCTAGGGAAGGTGATGGCCAGCAAGAGCTTTCAGTGCTGGCCCCTTTCGTGTGGGAGCAGTGGCTGGACGTTTTGGATTTGGGAGCTGGGCTCTGGCTGTGCTGAGAAGGAACGTCCCCACAGTGATGTGGCTAGGAAGCTCAGAGCGGCAGTGCTTGTGGGGCTGTGGAAGGGCTGCCTAGGGAAGGTGATGGCCAGCAAGAGCTTTCAGTGCTGGCCCCTTTGGTGTGGGAGCAGTGGCTGGACGTTTTGGATTTGGGAGCTGGGCTCTGGCTGTGCTGAGAAGGAACGTCCGCAGAGTGAAGTGGCTAGGAAGCTCAGAGCTGCATTGCTTGTAGGGCTGTGGAAGGGCTGCCTAGGGAAGGTGATGGCCAGCAAGAGCTTTCAGTGCTGGCCCCTTTGGTGTGGGAGCAGTGGCTGGACGTTTTGGATTTGGGAGCTGGGCTCTGGCTGTGCTGAGAAGGAACGTCCCCACAGTGATGTGGCTAGGAAGCTCAGAGCGGCAGTGCTTGTGGGGTTGTGGAAGGGCTGCCTAGGGAAGGTCATCACCCACAGCAGCTTTCAGTGCTGGCCCCTTTGGTGTGGGAGCAGTGGCTGGACGTTCTGGATTTGGGAGCTGGGCTCTGGCTGTGCTGAGAAGGAATGTCCCCACAGTGATGTGGCTAGGAAGCTCAGAGCAGCAGTGCTTGTGGGGCTGTGGAAGGGCTGCCTAGGGAAGGTGATGGCCAGCAAGAGCTTTCAGTGCTGGCCCCTTTGGTGTGGGAGCAGTGGCTGGACATTTTGGATTTGGGAGCTGGGCTCTGGCTGTGCTGAGAAGGAACGTCCCCACAGTGATGTGGCTAGGAAGCTCAGAGCGGCAGTGCTTGTGGGGCTGTGGAAGGGCTCTCTAGAGAAGGTGATGGCCAGCAAGAGCTTTCAGTGCTGGCCCCTTTCATGTGGGAGCAGTGGCTGGACGTTTTGGATTTGGGAGCTGGGCTCTGGCTGTGCTGAGAAGGAACGTCCCCACAGTGATGTGGCTAGGAAGCTCAGAGCGGCAGTGCTTGTGGGGCTGTGGAAGGGCTGCCTAGGGAAGGTCATCGCCCACAGCAACTTTCAGTGCTGGCCCCTTTGGTGTGGGAGCAGTGGCTGGACGTTTTGGATTTGGGAGCTGGGCTCTGGCTGTGCTGAGAAGGAACGTCCCCAGAGTAATGTGGCTAGGAAGCTCAGAGCCCCAAAGCTTGTGGGGCTGTGGAAGGGCTGCCTAGGGAAGGTCATCGCCCGCAACAGCTTTCAGTGCTGGCCCCTTTGGTGTGGGAGCAGTGGCTGGACGTTTTGGATTTGGGAGCTGGGCTCTGGCTGTGCTGAGAAGGAACGTCCCCACAGTGATGTGGCTAGGAAGCTCAGAGCGGCAGTGCTTGTGGGGCTGTGGAAGGGCTCTCTAGAGAAGGTGATGGCCAGCAAGAGCTTTCAGTGCTGGCCCCTTTGGTGTGGGAGCAGTGGCTGGACGTTTTGGATTTGGGAGCTGGGCTCTGGCTGTGCTGAGAAGGAACGTCCCCACAGTGATGTGGCTAGGAAGCTCAGAGCGGCAGTGCTTGTGGGGCTGTGGAAGGGCTCTCTAGAGAAGGTGATGGCCAGCAAGAGCTTTCAGTGCTGGCCCCTTTGGTGTGGGAGCAGTGGCTGGACGTTTTGGATTTGGGAGCTGGGCTCTGGCTGTGCTGAGAAGGAACGTCCCCAGAGTGATGTGGCTAGGAAGCTCAGAGCGGCAGTGCCTGTGGGGCTGTGGAAGGGCTGCCTAGGGAAGGTCATCGCCCACAGCAACTTTCAGTGCTGGCCCCTTTGGTGTGGGAGCAGTGGCTGGACGTTCTGGATTTGGGAGCTGGGCTCTGGCTGTGCTGAGAAGGAACGTCCCCAGAGTAATGTGGCTAGGAAGCTCAGAGCCCCAAAGCTTGTGGGGCTGTGGAAGGGCTGCCTAGGGAAGGTCATCGCCCACAGCAGCTTTCAGTGCTGGCCCCTTTGGTGTGGGAGCAGTGGCTGGACGTTCTGGATTTGGGAGCTGGGCTCTGGCTGTGCTGAGAAGGAACGTCCCCACAGTGATGTGGCTAGGAAGCTCAGAGCGGCAGGGCTTGTGGGGCTGTGGGAGGGCTGCCTAGGGAAGGTGATGGCCAGCAAGAGCTTTCAGTGCTGGCCCCTTTCGTGTGGGAGCAGTGGCTGGACGTTTTGGATTTGGGAGCTGGGCTCTGGCTGTGCTTAGAAGGAACGTCCCCACAGTGATGTGGCTAGGAAGCTCAGAGCTGCAGTGCTTGTAGGGCTGTGGAAGGCCTGCCTAGGGAAGGTGATGGCCAGCAAGAGCTTTCAGTGCTGGCCCCTTTGGTGTGGGAGCAGTGGCTGGACATTTTGGATTTGGGAGCGGGGCTCTGGCTGTGCTGAGAAGGAACGTCCCCACAGTGATGTGGCTAGGAAGCTCAGAGCGGCAGTGCTTGTGGGGCTGTGGGAGGGCTGCCTAGGGAAGGTCATCGCCCGCAACAGCTTTCAGTGCTGGCCCCTTTGGTGTGGGAGCAGTGGCTGGACGTTTTGGATTTGGGAGCTGGGCTCTGGCTGTGCTGAGAAGGAACGTCCCCACAGTGATGTGGCTAGGAAGCTCAGAGCTGCATTGCTTGTAGGGTTCTGGAAGGGCTGCCTAGGGAAGGTGATGGCCAGCAAGAGCTTTCAGTGCTGGCCCCTTTGGTGTGGGAGCAGTGGCTGGACGTTTTGGATTTGGGAGCTGGGCTCTGGCTGTGCTGAGAAGGAACGTCCCCACAGTGATGTGGCTAGGAAGCTCAGAGCAGCAGTGCTTGTGGGGCTGTGGAAGGGCTCTCTAGAGAAGGTGATGACCAGCAAGAGCTTTCAGTGCTGGCCCCTTTGGTGTGGGAGCAGTGGCTGGACATTTTGGATTTGGGAGCTGGGCTCTGGCTGTGCTGAGAAGGAACGTCCCCACAGTGATGTGGCTAGGAAGCTCGGAGCCCCAAAGCTTGTGGGGCTGTGGAAGGGCTGCCTAGGGAAGGTCATCGCCCACAACAGCTTTCAGTGCTGGCCCCTTTGGTGTGGGAGCAGTGGCTGGACGTTTTGGATTTGGGAGCTGGGCTCTGGCTGTGCTGAGAAGGAACGTCCCCAGAGTGCTGTGGCTAGGAAGCTCAGAGCGGCAGTGCTTGTTGGGCTGTGGAAGGGCTGCCTAGGGAAGGTGATGGCCAGCAAGAGCTTTCAGTGCTGGTCCCTTTCATGTGGGAGCAGTGGCTGGACGTTTTGGATTTGGGAGGTGGGCTCTGGCTGTGCTGAGAAGGAACGTCCCCACAGTGATGTGGCTAGGAAGCTCAGAGCGGCAGTGTTTGTGGGGTTGTGGAAGGGCTGCCTAGGGAAGGTGATGGCCAGCAAGAGCTTTCAGTGCTGGCCCGTTTCGTGTGGGAGCAGTGGCTGGACGTTTTGGATTTGGGAGCTGGGCTCTGGCTGTGCTGAGAAGGAACGTCCGCAGAGTGAAGTGGCTAGGAAGCTCAGAGCGGCAGTGCTTGTGGGGCTGTGGGAGGGCTGCCTAGGGAAGGTCATCGCCCGCAACAGCTTTCAGTGCTGGCCCCTTTGGTGTGGGAGCAGTGGCTGGACGTTTTGGATTTGGGAGCTGGGCTCTGGCTGTGCTGAGAAGGAACGTCCCCACAGTGATGTGGCTAGGAAGCTCAGAGCGGCAGTGCTTGTGGGGCTGTGGGAGGGCTGCCTAGGGAAGGTGATGGCCAGCAGGAGCTTTCAGTGCTGGCCCCTTTGGTGTGGGAGCAGTGGCTGGACGTTTTGGATTTGGGAGCTGGGCTCTGGCTGTGCTGAGAAGGAACGTCCCCACAGTGATGTGGCTAGGAAGCTCAGAGCGGCAGTGCTTGTTGGGCTGTGGAAGGGCTGCCTAGGGAAGGTGATGGCCAGCAAGAGCTTTCAGTGCTGGCCCCTTTGGTGTGGGAGCAGTGGCTGGACATTTTGGATTTGGGAGCTGGGCTCTGGCTGTGCTGAGAAGGAACGTCCCTACAGTGATGTGGCTAGGAAGCTCAGAGCGGCAGTGCTTGAGGGGCTGTGGGAGGGCTGCCTAGGGAAGGTGATGGCCAGCAAGAGCTTTCAGTGCTGGCCCCTTTGGTGTGGGAGCAGTGGCTGGACGTTTTGGATTTGGGAGCTGGGCTCTGGCTGTGCTAAGAAGGAACGTCCGCAGAGTGCTGTGGCTAGGAAGCTCAGAGCTGCATTGCTTGTAGGGTTGTGGAAGGGCTGCCTAGGGAAGGTGATGGCCAGCAAGAGCTTTCAGTGCTGGCCCCTTTGGTGTGGGAGCAGTGGCTGGACGTTTTGGATTTGGGAGCTGGGCTCTGGCTGTGCTGAGAAGGAACGTCCACACAGTGATGTGGCTAGGAAGCTCAGAGCCCCAAAGCTTGTGGGGCTGTGGAAGGGCTGCCTAGGGAAGGTCATCGCCCGCAACAGCTTTCAGTGCTGGCCCCTTTGGTGTGGGAGCAGTGGCTGGACGTTCTGGATTTGGGAGCTGGGCTCTGGCTGTGCTGAGAAGGAACGTCCCCACAGTGATGTGGCTAGGAAGCTCAGAGCGGCAGTGCTTGTTGGGCTGTGGAAGGGCTGCCTAGGGAAGGTGATGGCCAGCAAGAGCTTTCAGTGCTGGCCCCTTTGGTGTGGGAGCAGTGGCTGGACATTTTGGATTTGGGAGCTGGGCTCTGGCTGTGCTGAGAAGGAACGTCCCTACAGTGATGTGGCTAGGAAGCTCAGAGCGGCAGTGCTTGAGGGGCTGTGGGAGGGCTGCCTAGGGAAGGTGATGGCCAGCAAGATCTTTCAGTGCTGGCCCCTTTGGTGTGGGAGCAGTGGCTGGACGTTTTGGATTTGGGAGCTGGGCTCTGGCTGTGCTAAGAAGGAACGTCCGCAGAGTGCTGTGGCTAGGAAGCTCAGAGCTGCATTGCTTGTAGGGTTGTGGAAGGGCTGCCTAGGGAAGGTGATGGCCAGCAAGAGCTTTCAGTGCTGGCCCCTTTGGTGTGGGAGCAGTGGCTGGACGTTTTGGATTTGGGAGCTGGGCTCTGGCTGTGCTGAGAAGGAACGTCCCCACAGTGATGTGGCTAGGAAGCTCAGAGCCCCAAAGCTTGTGGGGCTGTGGAAGGGCTGCCTAGGGAAGGTCATCGCCCGCAACAGCTTTCAGTGCTGGCCCCTTTGGTGTGGGAGCAGTGGCTGGACGTTTTGGATTTGGGAGCTGGGCTCTGGCTGTGCTGAGAAGGAACGTCCCCACAGTGATGTGGCTAGGAAGCTCAGAGCGGCAGTGCTTGTTGGGCTGTGGAAGGGCTGCCTAGGGAAGGTGATGGCCAGCAAGAGCTTTCAGTGCTGGCCCCTTTCGTGTGGGAGCAGTGGCTGGACGTTTTGGATTTGGGAGCTGGGCTCTGGCTGTGCTGAGAAGGAACGTCCCCACAGTGATGTGGCTAGGAAGCTCAGAGCGGCAGTGCTTGTGGGGCTGTGGAAGGGCTGCCTAGGGAAGGTGATGGCCAGCAAGAGCTTTCAGTGCTGGCCCCTTTGGTGTGGGAGCAGTGGCTGGACGTTTTGGATTTGGGAGCTGGGCTCTGGCTGTGCTGAGAAGGAACGTCCGCAGAGTGAAGTGGCTAGGAAGCTCAGAGCTGCATTGCTTGTAGGGCTGTGGAAGGGCTGCCTAGGGAAGGTGATGGCCAGCAAGAGCTTTCAGTGCTGGCCCCTTTGGTGTGGGAGCAGTGGCTGGACGTTTTGGATTTGGGAGCTGGGCTCTGGCTGTGCTGAGAAGGAACGTCCCCAGAGTGATGTGGCTAGGAAGCTCAGAGCGGCAGTGCTTGTGGGGTTGTGGAAGGGCTGCCTAGGGAAGGTCATCGCCCACAGCAGCTTTCAGTGCTGGCCCCTTTGGTGTGGGAGCAGTGGCTGGACGTTCTGGATTTGGGAGCTGGGCTCTGGCTGTGCTGAGAAGGAATGTCCCCACAGTGATGTGGCTAGGAAGCTCAGAGCAGCAGTGCTTGTGGGGCTGTGGAAGGGCTGCCTAGGGAAGGTGATGGCCAGCAAGAGCTTTCAGTGCTGGCCCCTTTGGTGTGGGAGCAGTGGCTGGACGTTTTGGATTTGGGAGCTGGGCTCTGGCTGTGCTGAGAAGGAACGTCCCCACAGTGATGTGGCTAGGAAGCTCAGAGCCCCAAAGCTTGTGGGGCTGTGGAAGGGCTGCCTAGGGAAGGTCATCGCCCACAACAGCTTTCAGTGCTGGCCCCTTTGGTGTGGGAGCAGTGGCTGGACGTTTTGGATTTGGGAGCTGGGCTCTGGCTGTGCTGAGAAGGAACGTCCCCACAGTGATGTGGCTAGGAAGCTCAGAGCGGCAGTGCTTGTGGGGCTGTGGGAGGGCTGCCTAGGGAAGGTGATGGCCAGCAGGAGCTTTCAGTGCTGGCCCCTTTGGTGTGGGAGCAGTGGCTGGACGTTTTGGATTTGGGAGCTGGGCTCTGGCTGTGCTGAGAAGGAACGTCCCCACAGTGATGTGGCTAGGAAGCTCAGAGCGGCAGTGCTTGTGGGGCTGTGGGAGGGCTGCCTAGGGAAGGTGATGGCCAGCAGGAGCTTTCAGTGCTGGCCCCTTTGGTGTGGGAGCAGTGGCTGGACGTTTTGGATTTGGGAGCTGGGCTCTGGCTGTGCTGAGAAGGAACGTCCCCACAGTGATGTGGCTAGGAAGCTCAGAGCGGCAGTGCTTGTTGGGCTGTGGAAGGGCTGCCTAGGGAAGGTGATGGCCAGCAAGAGCTTTCAGTGCTGGCCCCTTTGGTGTGGGAGCAGTGGCTGGACATTTTGGATTTGGGAGCTGGGCTCTGGCTGTGCTGAGAAGGAACGTCCCCACAGTGATGTGGCTAGGAAGCTCAGAGCGGCAGTGCTTGAGGGGCTGTGGGAGGGCTGCCTAGGGAAGGTGATGGCCAGCAAGAGCTTTCAGTGCTGGCCCCTTTGGTGTGGGAGCAGTGGCTGGACGTTTTGGATTTGGGAGCTGGGCTCTGGCTGTGCTGAGAAGGAACGTCCGCAGAGTGCTGTGGCTAGGAAGCTCAGAGCTGCATTGCTTGTAGGGTTGTGGAAGGGCTGCCTAGGGAAGGTGATGGCCAGCAAGATCTTTCAGTGCTGGCCCCTTTGGTGTGGGAGCAGTGGCTGGACGTTTTGGATTTGGGAGCTGGGCTCTGGCTGTGCTGAGAAGGAACGTCCGCAGAGTGCTGTGGCTAGGAAGCTCAGAGCGGCAGTGCTTGTTGGGCTGTGGAAGGGCTGCCTAGGGAAGGTGATGGCCAGCAAGAGCTTTCAGTGCTGGCCCCTTTGGTGTGGGAGCAGTGGCTGGACGTTTTGGATTTGGGAGCTGGGCTCTGGCTGTGCTGAGAAGGAACGTCCCCACAGTGATGTGGCTAGGAAGCTCAGAGCGGCAGTGCTTGTGGGGCTGTGGAAGGGCTGCCTAGGGAAGGTGATGGCCAGCAAGAGCTTTCAGTGCTGGCCCCTTTGGTGTGGGAGCAGTGGCTGGACGTTTTGGATTTGGGAGCTGGGCTCTGGCTGTGCTGAGAAGGAACGTCCGCAGAGTGAAGTGGCTAGGAAGCTCAGAGCTGCATTGCTTGTAGGGCTGTGGAAGGGCTGCCTAGGGAAGGTGATGGCCAGCAAGAGCTTTCAGTGCTGGCCCCTTTGGTGTGGGAGCAGTGGCTGGACGTTTTGGATTTGGGAGCTGGGCTCTGGCTGTGCTGAGAAGGAACGTCCCCAGAGTGAAGTGGCTAGGAAGCTCAGAGCGGCAGTGCTTGTGGGGTTGTGGAAGGGCTGCCTAGGGAAGGTCATCGCCCACAGCAGCTTTCAGTGCTGGCCCCTTTGGTGTGGGAGCAGTGGCTGGACGTTCTGGATTTGGGAGCTGGGCTCTGGCTGTGCTGAGAAGGAATGTCCCCACAGTGATGTGGCTAGGAAGCTCAGAGCAGCAGTGCTTGTGGGGCTGTGGAAGGGCTGCCTAGGGAAGGTGATGGCCAGCAAGAGCTTTCAGTGCTGGCCCCTTTGGTGTGGGAGCAGTGGCTGGACGTTTTGGATTTGGGAGCTGGGCTCTGGCTGTGCTGAGAAGGAACGTCCCCACAGTGATGTGGCTAGGAAGCTCAGAGCCCCAAAGCTTGTGGGGCTGTGGAAGGGCTGCCTAGGGAAGGTCATCGCCCGCAACAGCTTTCAGTGCTGGCCCCTTTGGTGTGGGAGCAGTGGCTGGACGTTTTGGATTTGGGAGCTGGGCTCTGGCTGTGCTGAGAAGGAACGTCCCCACAGTGATGTGGCTAGGAAGCTCAGAGCGGCAGTGCTTGAGGGGCTGTGGAAGGGCTGCCTAGGGAAGGTCATCGCCCACAGCAACTTTCAGTGCTGGCCCCTTTGGTGTGGGAGCAGTGGCTGGACGTTTTGGATTTGGGAGCTGGGCTCTGGCTGTGCTGAGAAGGAACGTCCCCAGAGTAATGTGGCTAGGAAGCTCAGAGCCCCAAAGCTTGTGGGGCTGTGGAAGGGCTGCCTAGGGAAGGTCATCGCCCGCAACAGCTTTCAGTGCTGGCCCCTTTGGTGTGGGAGCAGTGGCTGGACGTTTTGGATTTGGGAGCTGGGCTCTGGCTGTGCTGAGAAGGAACGTCCCCACAGTGATGTGGCTAGGAAGCTCAGAGCGGCAGTGCTTGTGGGGCTGTGGAAGGGCTCTCTAGAGAAGGTGATGGCCAGCAAGAGCTTTCAGTGCTGGCCCCTTTGGTGTGGGAGCAGTGGCTGGACGTTTTGGATTTGGGAGCTGGGCTCTGGCTGTGCTGAGAAGGAACGTCCCCACAGTGATGTGGCTAGGAAGCTCAGAGCGGCAGTGTTTGTGGGGCTGTGGAAGGGCTCTCTAGAGAAGGTGATGGCCAGCAAGAGCTTTCAGTGCTGGCCCCTTTGGTGTGGGAGCAGTGGCTGGACGTTTTGGATTTGGGAGCTGGGCTCTGGCTGTGCTGAGAAGGAACGTCCGCAGAGTGCTGTGGCTAGGAAGCTCAGAGCCCCAAAGCTTGTGGGGCTGTGGAAGGCCTGCCTAGGGAAGGTGATGGCCAGCAAGAGCTTTCAGTGCTGGCCCCTTTGGTGTGGGAGCAGTGGCTGGACGTTTTGGATTTGGGAGCTGGGCTCTGGCTGTGCTGAGAAGGAACGTCCCCACAGTGATGTGGCTAGGAAGCTCAGAGCGGCAGTGCTTGTGGGGTTGTGGAAGGGCTGCCTAGGGAAGGTCATCGCCCGCAACAGCTTTCAGTGCTGGCCCCTTTGGTGTGGGAGCAGTGGCTGGACGTTCTGGATTTGGGAGCTGGGCTCTGGCTGTGCTGAGAAGGAACGTCCCCAGAGTGATGTGGCTAGGAAGCTCAGAGCGGCAGTGTTTGTGGGGTTGTGGGAGGGCTGCCTAGGGAAGGTGATGGCCAGCAAGAGCTTTCAGTGCTGGCCCCTTTGGTGTGGGAGCAGTGGCTGGACGTTTTGGATTTGGGAGCTGGGCTCTGGCTGTGCTGAGAAGGAACGTCCCCAGAGTGATGTGGCTCGGAAGCTCAGAGCCCCAAAGCTTGTGGGGCTGTGGAAGGGCTGCCTAGGGAAGGTCATCGCCCACAACAGCTTTCAGTGCTGGCCCCTTTGGTGTGGGAGCAGTGGCTGGACGTTTTGGATTTGGGAGCTGGGCTCTGGCTGTGCTGAGAAGGAACGTCCCCACAGTGATGTGGCTAGGAAGCTCAGAGCGGCAGTGCTTGTGGGGCTGTGGGAGGGCTGCCTAGGGAAGGTGATGGCCAGCAGGAGCTTTCAGTGCTGGCCCCTTTGGTGTGGGAGCAGTGGCTGGACGTTTTGGATTTGGGAGCTGGGCTCTGGCTGTGCTGAGAAGGAACGTCCCCACAGTGATGTGGCTAGGAAGCTCAGAGCGGCAGTGCTTGTTGGGCTGTGGAAGGGCTGCCTAGGGAAGGTGATGGCCAGCAAGAGCTTTCAGTGCTGGCCCCTTTGGTGTGGGAGCAGTGGCTGGACGTTTTGGATTTGGGAGCTGGGCTCTGGCTGTGCTGAGAAGGAACGTCCCCACAGTGATGTGGCTAGGAAGCTCAGAGCGGCAGTGCTTGAGGGGCTGTGGGAGGGCTGCCTAGGGAAGGTGATGGCCAGCAAGAGCTTTCAGTGCTGGCCCCTTTGGTGTGGGAGCAGTGGCTGGACGTTTTGGATTTGGGAGCTGGGCTCTGGCTGTGCTGAGAAGGAACGTCCCCACAGTGATGTGGCTAGGAAGCTCAGAGCAGCAGTGCTTGTGGGGCTGTGGAAGGGCTCTCTAGAGAAGGTGATGACCAGCAAGAGCTTTCAGTGCTGACCCCTTTGGTGTGGGAGCAGTGGCTGGACATTTTGGATTTGGGAGCTGGGCTCTGGCTGTGCTGAGAAGGAACGTCCCCACAGTGATGTGGCTAGGAAGCTCAGAGCCCCAAAGCTTGTGGGGCTGTGGAAGGGCTGCCTAGGGAAGGTCATCGCCCGCAAGAGCTTTCAGTGCTGGCCCCTTTGGTGTGGGAGCAGTGGCTGGACGTTTTGGATTTGGGAGCTGGGCTCTGGCTGTGCTGAGAAGGAACGTCCGCAGAGTGCTGTGGCTAGGAAGCTCAGAGCGGCAGTGCTTGTTGGGCTGTGGAAGGGCTGCCTAGGGAAGGTGATGGCCAGCAAGAGCTTTCAGTGCTGGCCCCTTTGGTGTGGGAGCAGTGGCTGGACGTTTTGGATTTGGGAGCTGGGCTCTGGCTGTGCTGAGAAGGAACGTCCCCACAGTGATGTGGCTAGGAAGCTCAGAGCGGCAGTGCTTGTGGGGCTGTGGAAGGGCTCTCTAGAGAAGGTGATGGCCAGCAAGAGCTTTCAGTGCTGGCCCCTTTGGTGTGGGAGCAGTGGCTGGACGTTTTGGATTTGGGAGCTGGGCTCTGGCTGTGCTGAGAAGGAACGTCCGCAGAGTGAAGTGGCTAGGAAGCTCAGAGCTGCATTGCTTGTAGGGCTGTGGAAGGGCTGCCTAGGGAAGGTGATGGCCAGCAAGAGCTTTCAGTGCTGGCCCCTTTGGTGTGGGAGCAGTGGCTGGACGTTTTGGATTTGGGAGCTGGGCTCTGGCTGTGCTGAGAAGGAACGTCCCCAGAGTGATGTAGCTAGGAAGCTCAGAGCGGCAGTGCTTGTGGGGTTGTGGAAGGGCTGCCTAGGGAAGGTCATCGCCCACAGCAGCTTTCAGTGCTGGCCCCTTTGGTGTGGGAGCAGTGGCTGGACGTTCTGGATTTGGGAGCTGGGCTCTGGCTGTGCTGAGAAGGAATGTCCCCACAGTGATGTGGCTAGGAAGCTCAGAGCAGCAGTGCTTGTGGGGCTGTGGAAGGGCTGCCTAGGGAAGGTGATGGCCAGCAAGAGCTTTCAGTGCTGGCCCCTTTGGTGTGGGAGCAGTGGCTGGACATTTTGGATTTGGGAGCTGGGCTCTGGCTGTGCTGAGAAGGAACGTCCCCACAGTGATGTGGCTAGGAAGCTCAGAGCGGCAGTGCTTGTGGGGCTGTGGAAGGACTCTCTAGAGAAGGTGATGGCCAGCAAGAGCTTTCAGTGCTGGCCCCTTTGGTGTGGGAGCAGTGGCTGGACGTTTTGGATTTGGGAGCTGGGCTCTGGCTGTGCTGAGAAGGAACGTCCCCACAGTGATGTGGCTAGGAAGCTCAGAGCGGCAGTGCTTGTGGGGTTGTGGAAGGGCTGCCTAGGGAAGGTCATCGCCCGCAACAGCTTTCAGTGCTGGCCCCTTTGGTGTGGGAGCAGTGGCTGGACGTTCTGGATTTGGGAGCTGGGCTCTGGCTGTGCTGAGAAGGAATGTCCCCACAGTGATGTGGCTAGGAAGCTCAGAGCGGCAGTGTTTGTGGGGTTGTGGAAGGGCTGCCTAGGGAAGGTGATGGCCAGCAAGAGCTTTCAGTGCTGGCCCGTTTCGTGTGGGAGCAGTGGCTGGACGTTTTGGATTTGGGAGCTGGGCTCTGGCTGTGCTGAGAAGGAACGTCCCCAGAGTGATGTGGCTCGGAAGCTCAGAGCCCCAAAGCTTGTGGGGCTGTGGAAGGGCTGCCTAGGGAAGGTCATCGCCCACAACAGCTTTCAGTGCTGGCCCCTTTGGTGTGGGAGCAGTGGCTGGACGTTTTGGATTTGGGAGCTGGGCTCTGGCTGTGCTGAGAAGGAACGTCCGCAGAGTGATGTGGCTAGGAAGCTCAGAGCGGCAGTGCTTGTGGGGCTGTGGGAGGGCTGCCTAGGGAAGGTGATGGCCAGCAGGAGCTTTCAGTGTTGGTCCCTTTGGTGTGGGAGCAGTGGCTGGACGTTTTGGATTTGGGAGCTGGGCTCTGGCTGTGCTGAGAAGGAACATCCCCACAGTGATGTGGCTAGGAAGCTCAGAGCGGCAGTGCTTGTTGGGCTGTGGAAGGGCTGCCTAGGGAAGGTGATGGCCAGCAAGAGCTTTCAGTGCTGGCCCCTTTGGTGTGGGAGCAGTGGCTGGACATTTTGGATTTGGGAGCTGGGCTCTGGCTGTGCTGAGAAGGAACGTCCCCACAGTGATGTGGCTAGGAAGCTCAGAGCGGCAGTGCTTGAGGGGCTGTGGGAGGGCTGCCTAGGGAAGGTGATGGCCAGCAAGAGCTTTCAGTGCTGGCCCCTTTGGTGTGGGAGCAGTGGCTGGACGTTTTGGATTTGGGAGCTGGGCTCTGGCTGTGCTGAGAAGGAACGTCCCCACAGTGATGTGGCTAGGTAGCTCAGAGCAGCAGTGCTTGTGGGGCTGTGGAAGGGCTCTCTAGAGAAGGTGATGACCAGCAAGAGCTTTCAGTGCTGGCCCCTTTCGTGTGGGAGCAGTGGCTGGACATTTTGGATTTGGGAGCTGGGCTCTGGCTGTGCTGAGAAGGAACGTCCCCACAGTGATGTGGCTAGGAAGCTCAGAGCCCCAAAGCTTGTGGGGCTGTGGAAGGGCTGCCTAGGGAAGGTCATCGCCCGCAACAGCTTTCAGTGCTGGCCCCTTTGGTGTGGGAGCAGTGGCTGGACGTTTTGGATTTGGGAGCTGGGCTCTGGCTGTGCTGAGAAGGAACGTCCGCAGAGTGCTGTGGCTAGGAAGCTCAGAGCGGCAGTGCTTGTTGGGCTGTGGAAGGGCTGCCTAGGGAAGGTGATGGCCAGCAAGAGCTTTCAGTGCTGGCCCCTTTGGTGTGGGAGCAGTGGCTGGACGTTTTGGATTTGGGAGCTGGGCTCTGGCTGTGCTGAGAAGGAACGTCCCCACAGTGATGTGGCTAGGAAGCTCAGAGCGGCAGTGCTTGTGGGGCTGTGGAAGGGCTGCCTAGGGAAGGTGATGGCCAGCAAGAGCTTTCAGTGCTGGCCCCTTTGGTGTGGGAGCAGTGGCTGGACGTTTTGGATTTGGGAGCTGGGCTCTGGCTGTGCTGAGAAGGAACGTCCGCAGAGTGAAGTGGCTAGGAAGCTCAGAGCTGCATTGCTTGTAGGGCTGTGGAAGGGCTGCCTAGGGAAGGTGATGGCCAGCAAGAGCTTTCAGTGCTGGCCCCTTTGGTGTGGGAGCAGTGGCTGGACGTTTTGGATTTGGGAGCTGGGCTCTGGCTGTGCTGAGAAGGAACGTCCCCAGAGTGATGTGGCTAGGAAGCTCAGAGCGGCAGGGGTTGTGGAAGGGCTGCCTAGGGAAGGTCATCGCCCACAGCAGCTTTCAGTGCTGGCCCCTTTGGTGTGGGAGCAGTGGCTGGACGTTCTGGATTTGGGAGCTGGGCTCTGGCTGTGCTGAGAAGGAATGTCCCCACAGTGATGTGGCTAGGAAGCTCAGAGCAGCAGTGCTTGTGGGGCTGTGGAAGGGCTGCCTAGGGAAGGTGATGGCCAGCAAGAGCTTTCAGTGCTGGCCCCTTTGGTGTGGGAGCAGTGGCTGGACATTTTGGATTTGGGAGCTGGGCTCTGGCTGTGCTGAGAAGGAACGTCCCCACAGTGATGTGGCTAGGAAGCTCAGAGCGGCAGTGCTTGTGGGGCTGTGGAAGGACTCTCTAGAGAAGGTGATGGCCAGCAAGAGCTTTCAGTGCTGGCCCCTTTGGTGTGGGAGCAGTGGCTGGACGTTTTGGATTTGGGAGCTGGGCTCTGGCTGTGCTGAGAAGGAACGTCCCCACAGTGATGTGGCTAGGAAGCTCAGAGCGGCAGTGCTTGTGGGGCTGTGGAAGGGCTGCCTAGGGAAGGTCATCGCCCGCAACAGCTTTCAGTGCTGGCCCCTTTGGTGTGGGAGCAGTGGCTGGACGTTCTGGATTTGGGAGCTGGGCTCTGGCTGTGCTGAGAAGGAATGTCCCCACAGTGATGTGGCTAGGAAGCTCAGAGCGGCAGTGCTTGTTGGGCTGTGGAAGGGCTGCCTAGGGAAGGTGATGGCCAGCAAGAGCTTTCAGTGCTGGCCCGTTTCGTGTGGGAGCAGTGGCTGGACGTTTTGGATTTGGGAGCTGGGCTCTGGCTGTGCTGAGAAGGAACGTCCCCAGAGTGATGTGGCTCGGAAGCTCAGAGCCCCAAAGCTTGTGGGGCTGTGGAAGGGCTGCCTAGGGAAGGTCATCGCCCACAACAGCTTTCAGTGCTGGCCCCTTTGGTGTGGGAGCAGTGGCTGGACGTTTTGGATTTGGGAGCTGGGCTCTGGCTGTGCTGAGAAGGAACGTCCGCAGAGTGATGTGGCTAGGAAGCTCAGAGCGGCAGTGCTTGTGGGGCTGTGGGAGGGCTGCCTAGGGAAGGTGATGGCCAGCAGGAGCTTTCAGTGCTGGCCCCTTTGGTGTGGGAGCAGTGGCTGGACGTTTTGGATTTGGGAGCTGGGCTCTGGCTGTGCTGAGAAGGAACGTCCCCACAGTGATGTGGCTAGGAAGCTCAGAGCGGCAGTGCTTGTGGGGCTGTGGAAGGGCTGCCTAGGGAAGGTGATGGCCAGCAAGAGCTTTCAGTGCTGGCCCCTTTGGTGTGGGAGCAGTGGCTGGACATTTTGGATTTGGGAGCTGGGCTCTGGCTGTGCTGAGAAGGAACGTCCCCACAGTGATGTGGCTAGGAAGCTCAGAGCGGCAGTGCTTGAGGGGCTGTGGGAGGGCTGCCTATGGAAGGTGATGGCCAGCAAGATCTTTCAGTGCTGGCCCCTTTGGTGTGGGAGCAGTGGCTGGACGTTTTGGATTTGGGAGCTGGGCTCTGGCTGTGCTGAGAAGGAACGTCCGCAGAGTGCTGTGGCTAGGAAGCTCAGAGCTGCATTGCTTGTAGGGTTGTGGAAGGGGTGCCTAGGGAAGGTGATGGCCAGCAAGAGCTTTCAGTGCTGGCCCCTTTGGTGTGGGAGCAGTGGCTGGACGTTTTGGATTTGGGAGCTGGGCTCTGGCTGTGCTGAGAAGGAACGTCCCCACAGTGATGTGGCTAGGTAGCTCAGAGCAGCAGTGCTTGTGGGGCTGTGGAAGGGCTCTCTAGAGAAGGTGATGACCAGCAAGAGCTTTCAGTGCTGGCCCCTTTCGTGTGGGAGCAGTGGCTGGACATTTTGGATTTGGGAGCTGGGCTCTGGCTGTGCTGAGAAGGAACGTCCCCACAGTGATGTGGCTAGGAAGCTCAGAGCCCCAAAGCTTGTGGGGCTGTGGGAGGGCTGCCTAGGGAAGGTCATCGCCCGCAACAGCTTTCAGTGCTGGCCCCTTTGGTGTGGGAGCAGTGGCTGGACGTTTTGGATTTGGGAGCTGGGCTCTGGCTGTGCTGAGAAGGAACGTCCGCAGAGTGCTGTGGCTAGGAAGCTCAGAGCGGCAGTGCTTGTTGGGCTGTGGAAGGGCTGCCTAGGGAAGGTGATGGCCAGCAAGAGCTTTCAGTGCTGGCCCCTTTCGTGTGGGAGCAGTGGCTGGACGTTTTGGATTTGGGAGCTGGGCTCTGGCTGTGCTGAGAAGGAACGTCCCCACAGTGATGTGGCTAGGAAGCTCAGAGCGGCAGTGCTTGTGGGGCTGTGGAAGGGCTGCCTAGTGAAGGTGATGGCCAGCAAGAGCTTTCAGTGCTGGCCCCTTTGGTGTGGGAGCAGTGGCTGGACGTTTTGGATTTGGGAGCTGGGCTCTGGCTGTGCTGAGAAGGAACGTCCGCAGAGTGAAGTGGCTAGGAAGCTCAGAGCTGCATTGCTTGTAGGGCTGTGGAAGGGCTGCCTAGGGAAGGTGATGGCCAGCAAGAGCTTTCAGTGCTGGCCCCTTTGGTGTGGGAGCAGTGGCTGGACGTTTTGGATTTGGGAGCTGGGCTCTGGCTGTGCTGAGAAGGAACGTCCCCAGAGTGATGTAGCTAGGAAGCTCAGAGCGGCAGTGCTTGTGGGGTTGTGGAAGGGCTGCCTAGGGAAGGTCATCGCCCACAGCAGCTTTCAGTGCTGGCCCCTTTGGTGTGGGAGCAGTGGCTGGACGTTCTGGATTTGGGAGCTGGGCTCTGGCTGTGCTGAGAAGGAATGTCCCCACAGTGATGTGGCTAGGAAGCTCAGAGCAGCAGTGCTTGTGGGGCTGTGGAAGGGCTGCCTAGGGAAGGTGATGGCCAGCAAGAGCTTTCAGTGCTGGCCCCTTTGGTGTGGGAGCAGTGGCTGGACATTTTGGATTTGGGAGCTGGGCTCTGGCTGTGCTGAGAAGGAACGTCCCCACAGTGATGTGGCTAGGAAGCTCAGAGCGGCAGTGCTTGTGGGGCTGTGGAAGGACTCTCTAGAGAAGGTGATGGCCAGCAAGAGCTTTCAGTGCTGGCCCCTTTGGTGTGGGAGCAGTGGCTGGACGTTTTGGATTTGGGAGCTGGGCTCTGGCTGTGCTGAGAAGGAACGTCCCCACAGTGATGTGGCTAGGAAGCTCAGAGCGGCAGTGCTTGTGGGGTTGTGGAAGGGCTGCCTAGGGAAGGTCATCGCCCGCAACAGCTTTCAGTGCTGGCCCCTTTGGTGTGGGAGCAGTGGCTGGACGTTCTGGATTTGGGAGCTGGGCTCTGGCTGTGCTGAGAAGGAATGTCCCCACAGTGATGTGGCTAGGAAGCTCAGAGCGGCAGTGTTTGTGGGGTTGTGGGAGGGCTGCCTAGGGAAGGTGATGGCCAGCAAGAGCTTTCAGTGCTGGCCCGTTTCGTGTGGGAGCAGTGGCTGGACGTTTTGGATTTGGGAGCTGGGCTCTGGCTGTGCTGAGAAGGAACGTCCCCAGAGTGATGTGGCTCGGAAGCTCAGAGCCCCAAAGCTTGTGGGGCTGTGGAAGGGCTGCCTAGGGAAGGTCATCGCCCACAACAGCTTTCAGTGCTGGCCCCTTTGGTGTGGGAGCAGTGGCTGGACGTTTTGGATTTGGGAGCTGGGCTCTGGCTGTGCTGAGAAGGAACGTCCGCAGAGTGATGTGGCTAGGAAGCTCAGAGCGGCAGTGCTTGTGGGGCTGTGGGAGGGCTGCCTAGGGAAGGTGATGGCCAGCAGGAGCTTTCAGTGCTGGTCCCTTTGGTGTGGGAGCAGTGGCTGGACGTTTTGGATTTGGGAGCTGGGCTCTGGCTGTGCTAAGAAGGAACATCCCCACAGTGATGTGGCTACGAAGCTCAGAGCGGCAGTGCTTGTTGGGCTGTGGAAGGGCTGCCTAGGGAAGGTGATGGCCAGCAAGAGCTTTCAGTGCTGGCCCCTTTGGTGTGGGAGCAGTGGCTGGACATTTTGGATTTGGGAGCTGGGCTCTGGCTGTGCTGAGAAGGAACGTCCCCACAGTGATGTGGCTAGGAAGCTCAGAGCGGCAGTGCTTGAGGGGCTGTGGGAGGGCTGCCTAGGGAAGGTGATGGCCAGCAAGAGCTTTCAGTGCTGGCCCCTTTGGTGTGGGAGCAGTGGCTGGACGTTTTGGATTTGGGAGCTGGGCTCTGGCTGTGCTGAGAAGGAACGTCCCCACAGTGATGTGGCTAGGTAGCTCAGAGCAGCAGTGCTTGTGGGGCTGTGGAAGGGCTCTCTAGAGAAGGTGATGACCAGCAAGAGCTTTCAGTGCTGGCCCCTTTCGTGTGGGAGCAGTGGCTGGACATTTTGGATTTGGGAGCTGGGCTCTGGCTGTGCTGAGAAGGAACGTCCCCACAGTGATGTGGCTAGGAAGCTCAGAGCCCCAAAGCTTGTGGGGCTGTGGAAGGGCTGCCTAGGGAAGGTCATCGCCCGCAACAGCTTTCAGTGCTGGCCCCTTTGGTGTGGGAGCAGTGGCTGGACGTTTTGGATTTGGGAGCTGGGCTCTGGCTGTGCTGAGAAGGAACGTCCGCAGAGTGCTGTGGCTAGGAAGCTCAGAGCGGCAGTGCTTGTTGGGCTGTGGAAGGGCTGCCTAGGGAAGGTGATGGCCAGCAAGAGCTTTCAGTGCTGGCCCCTTTGGTGTGGGAGCAGTGGCTGGACGTTTTGGATTTGGGAGCTGGGCTCTGGCTGTGCTGAGAAGGAACGTCCCCACAGTGATGTGGCTAGGAAGCTCAGAGCGGCAGTGCTTGTGGGGCTGTGGAAGGGCTGCCTAGGGAAGGTGATGGCCAGCAAGAGCTTTCAGTGCTGGCCCCTTTGGTGTGGGAGCAGTGGCTGGACGTTTTGGATTTGGGAGCTGGGCTCTGGCTGTGCTGAGAAGGAACGTCCGCAGAGTGAAGTGGCTAGGAAGCTCAGAGCTGCATTGCTTGTAGGGCTGTGGAAGGGCTGCCTAGGGAAGGTGATGGCCAGCAAGAGCTTTCAGTGCTGGCCCCTTTGGTGTGGGAGCAGTGGCTGGACGTTTTGGATTTGGGAGCTGGGCTCTGGCTGTGCTGAGAAGGAACGTCCCCAGAGTGATGTGGCTAGGAAGCTCAGAGCGGCAGGGGTTGTGGAAGGGCTGCCTAGGGAAGGTCATCGCCCACAGCAGCTTTCAGTGCTGGCCCCTTTGGTGTGGGAGCAGTGGCTGGACGTTCTGGATTTGGGAGCTGGGCTCTGGCTGTGCTGAGAAGGAATGTCCCCACAGTGATGTGGCTAGGAAGCTCAGAGCAGCAGTGCTTGTGGGGCTGTGGAAGGGCTGCCTAGGGAAGGTGATGGCCAGCAAGAGCTTTCAGTGCTGGCCCCTTTGGTGTGGGAGCAGTGGCTGGACATTTTGGATTTGGGAGCTGGGCTCTGGCTGTGCTGAGAAGGAACGTCCCCACAGTGATGTGGCTAGGAAGCTCAGAGCGGCAGTGCTTGTGGGGCTGTGGAAGGACTCTCTAGAGAAGGTGATGGCCAGCAAGAGCTTTCAGTGCTGGCCCCTTTGGTGTGGGAGCAGTGGCTGGACGTTTTGGATTTGGGAGCTGGGCTCTGGCTGTGCTGAGAAGGAACGTCCGCAGAGTGATGTGGCTAGGAAGCTCAGAGCGGCAGTGCTTGTGGGGCTGTGGGAGGGCTGCCTAGGGAAGGTGATGGCCAGCAGGAGCTTTCAGTGCTGGCCCCTTTGGTGTGGGAGCAGTGGCTGGACGTTTTGGATTTGGGAGCTGGGCTCTGGCTGTGCTGAGAAGGAACGTCCCCACAGTGATGTGGCTAGGAAGCTCAGAGCGGCAGTGCTTGTTGGGCTGTGGAAGGGCTGCCTAGGGAAGGTGATGGCCAGCAAGAGCTTTCAGTGCTGGCCCCTTTGGTGTGGGAGCAGTGGCTGGACATTTTGGATTTGGGAGCTGGGCTCTGGCTGTGCTGAGAAGGAACGTCCCCACAGTGATGTGGCTAGGAAGCTCAGAGCGGCAGTGCTTGAGGGGCTGTGGGAGGGCTGCCTATGGAAGGTGATGGCCAGCAAGATCTTTCAGTGCTGGCCCCTTTGGTGTGGGAGCAGTGGCTGGACGTTTTGGATTTGGGAGCTGGGCTCTGGCTGTGCTGAGAAGGAACGTCCGCAGAGTGCTGTGGCTAGGAAGCTCAGAGCTGCATTGCTTGTAGGGTTGTGGAAGGGCTGCCTAGGGAAGGTGATGGCCAGCAAGAGCTTTCAGTGCTGGCCCCTTTGGTGTGGGAGCAGTGGCTGGACGTTTTGGATTTGGGAGCTGGGCTCTGGCTGTGCTGAGAAGGAACGTCCCCACAGTGATGTGGCTAGGTAGCTCAGAGCAGCAGTGCTTGTGGGGCTGTGGAAGGGCTCTCTAGAGAAGGTGATGACCAGCAAGAGCTTTCAGTGCTGGCCCCTTTCGTGTGGGAGCAGTGGCTGGACATTTTGGATTTGGGAGCTGGGCTCTGGCTGTGCTGAGAAGGAACGTCCCCACAGTGATGTGGCTAGGAAGCTCAGAGCCCCAAAGCTTGTGGGGCTGTGGAAGGGCTGCCTAGGGAAGGTCATCGCCCGCAACAGCTTTCAGTGCTGGCCCCTTTGGTGTGGGAGCAGTGGCTGGACGTTTTGGATTTGGGAGCTGGGCTCTGGCTGTGCTGAGAAGGAACGTCCGCAGAGTGCTGTGGCTAGGAAGCTCAGAGCGGCAGTGCTTGTTGGGCTGTGGAAGGGCTGCCTAGGGAAGGTGATGGCCAGCAAGAGCTTTCAGTGCTGGCCCCTTTCGTGTGGGAGCAGTGGCTGGACGTTTTGGATTTGGGAGCTGGGCTCTGGCTGTGCTGAGAAGGAACGTCCCCACAGTGATGTGGCTAGGAAGCTCAGAGCGGCAGGGCTTGTGGGGCTGTGGAAGGGCTGCCTAGGGAAGGTGATGGCCAGCAAGAGCTTTCAGTGCTGGCCCCTTTGGTGTGGGAGCAGTGGCTGGACGTTTTGGATTTGGGAGCTGGGCTCTGGCTGTGCTGAGAAGGAACGTCCGCAGAGTGAAGTGGCTAGGAAGCTCAGAGCGGCAGTGTTTGTGGGGTTGTGGGAGGGCTGCCTAGGGAAGGTGATGGCCAGCAAGAGCTTTCAGTGCTGGCCCCTTTGGTGTGGGAGCAGTGGCTGGACGTTTTGGATTTGGGAGCTGGGCTCTGGCTGTGCTGAGAAGGAACGTCCCCAGAGTGATGTGGCTAGGAAGCTCAGAGCGGCAGTGCTTGTGGGGTTGTGGAAGGGCTGCCTAGGGAAGGTCATCGCCCACAGCAGCTTTCAGTGCTGGCCCCTTTGGTGTGGGAGCAGTGGCTGGACGTTCTGGATTTGGGAGCTGGGCTCTGGCTGTGCTGAGAAGGAATGTCCCCACAGTGATGTGGCTAGGAAGCTCAGAGCAGCAGTGCTTGTGGGGCTGTGGAAGGGCTGCCTAGGGAAGGTGATGGCCAGCAAGAGCTTTCAGTGCTGGCCCCTTTGGTGTGGGAGCAGTGGCTGGACATTTTGGATTTGGGAGCTGGGCTCTGGCTGTGCTGAGAAGGAACGTCCCCACAGTGATGTGGCTAGGAAGCTCAGAGCGGCAGTGCTTGTGGGGCTGTGGAAGGGCTCTCTAGAGAAGGTGATGGCCAGCAAGAGCTTTCAGTGCTGGCCCCTTTCATGTGGGAGCAGTGGCTGGACGTTTTGGATTTGGGAGCTGGGCTCTGGCTGTGCTGAGAAGGAACGTCCCCACAGTGATGTGGCTAGGAAGCTCAGAGCGGCAGTGCTTGTGGGGCTGTGGAAGGGCTGCCTAGGGAAGGTCATCGCCCACAGCAACTTTCAGTGCTGGCCCCTTTGGTGTGGGAGCAGTGGCTGGACGTTTTGGATTTGGGAGCTGGGCTCTGGCTGTGCTGAGAAGGAACGTCCCCAGAGTAATGTGGCTAGGAAGCTCAGAGCCCCAAAGCTTGTGGGGCTGTGGAAGGGCTGCCTAGGGAAGGTCATCGCCCGCAACAGCTTTCAGTGCTGGCCCCTTTGGTGTGGGAGCAGTGGCTGGACGTTTTGGATTTGGGAGCTGGGCTCTGGCTGTGCTGAGAAGGAACGTCCCCACAGTGATGTGGCTAGGAAGCTCAGAGCGGCAGTGCTTGTGGGGCTGTGGAAGGACTCTCTAGAGAAGGTGATGGCCAGCAAGAGCTTTCAGTGCTGGCCCCTTTGGTGTGGGAGCAGTGGCTGGACGTTCTGGATTTGGGAGCTGGGCTCTGGCTGTGCTGAGAAGGAACGTCCCCACAGTGATGTGGCTAGGAAGCTCAGAGCGGCAGTGCTTGTGGGGCTGTGGAAGGGCTCTCTAGAGAAGGTGATGGCCAGCAAGAGCTTTCAGTGCTGGCCCCTTTGGTGTGGGAGCAGTGGCTGGACGTTTTGGATTTGGGAGCTGGGCTCTGGCTGTGCTGAGAAGGAACGTCCCCAGAGTGATGTGGCTAGGAAGCTCAGAGCGGCAGTGCTTGTGGGGCTGTGGAAGGGCTGCCTAGGGAAGGTCATCGCCCACAGCAACTTTCAGTGCTGGCCCCTTTGGTGTGGGAGCAGTGGCTGGACGTTTTGGATTTGGGAGCTGGGCTCTGGCTGTGCTGAGAAGGAACGTCCCCAGAGTAATGTGGCTAGGAAGCTCAGAGCCCCAAAGCTTGTGGGGCTGTGGAAGGGCTGCCTAGGGAAGGTCATCGCCCACAGCAGCTTTCAGTGCTGGC
Source organism: Aptenodytes patagonicus (assembly GCF_965638725.1). Lineage (NCBI taxonomy): Eukaryota > Metazoa > Chordata > Aves > Sphenisciformes > Spheniscidae > Aptenodytes > Aptenodytes patagonicus. The sequence continues at coordinate 440,746 of NW_027472031.1, read as the reverse complement.
CCCTTTGGTGTGGGAGCAGTGGCTGGACGTTTTGGATTTGGGAGCTGGGCTCTGGCTGTGCTGAGAAGGAACGTCCCCACAGTGATGTGGCTAGGAAGCTCAGAGCGGCAGGGCTTGTGGGGCTGTGGGAGGGCTGCCTAGGGAAGGTGATGGCCAGCAAGAGCTTTCAGTGCTGGCCCCTTTGGTGTGGGAGCAGTGGCTGGACGTTTTGGATTTGGGAGCTGGGCTCTGGCTGTGCTTAGAAGGAACGTCCCCACAGTGATGTGGCTAGGAAGCTCAGAGCTGCATTGCTTGTAGGGCTGTGGAAGGGCTGCCTAGGGAAGGTGATGGCCAGCAAGAGCTTTCAGTGCTGGCCCCTTTGGTGTGGGAGCAGTGGCTGGACATTTTGGATTTGGGAGCGGGGCTCTGGCTGTGCTGAGAAGGAACGTCCCCACAGTGATGTGGCTAGGAAGCTCAGAGCGGCAGTGCTTGTGGGGCTGTGGGAGGGCTGCCTAGGGAAGGTCATCGCCCGCAACAGCTTTCAGTGCTGGCCCCTTTGGTGTGGGAGCAGTGGCTGGACGTTTTGGATTTGGGAGCTGGGCTCTGGCTGTGCTGAGAAGGAACGTCCGCAGAGTGCTGTGGCTAGGAAGCTCAGAGCTGCATTGCTTGTAGGGTTCTGGAAGGGCTGCCTAGGGAAGGTGATGGCCAGCAAGAGCTTTCAGTGCTGGCCCCTTTGGTGTGGGAGCAGTGGCTGGACGTTTTGGATTTGGGAGCTGGGCTCTGGCTGTGCTGAGAAGGAACGTCCCCACAGTGATGTGGCTAGGAAGCTCAGAGCAGCAGTGCTTGTGGGGCTGTGGAAGGGCTCTCTAGAGAAGGTGATGACCAGCAAGAGCTTTCAGTGCTGACCCCTTTGGTGTGGGAGCAGTGGCTGGACATTTTGGATTTGGGAGCTGGGCTCTGGCTGTGCTGAGAAGGAACGTCCCCAGAGTGATGTGGCTAGGAAGCTCGGAGCCCCAAAGCTTGTGGGGCTGTGGAAGGGCTGCCTAGGGAAGGTCATCGCCCGCAACAGCTTTCAGTGCTGGCCCCTTTGGTGTGGGAGCAGTGGCTGGACGTTTTGGATTTGGGAGCTGGGCTCTGGCTGTGCTGAGAAGGAACGTCCCCAGAGTGCTGTGGCTAGGAAGCTCAGAGCGGCAGTGCTTGTTGGGCTGTGGAAGGGCTGCCTAGGGAAGGTGATGGCCAGCAAGAGCTTTCAGTGCTGGTCCCTTTCATGTGGGAGCAGTGGCTGGACGTTTTGGATTTGGGAGGTGGGCTCTGGCTGTGCTGAGAAGGAACGTCCCCACAGTGATGTGGCTAGGAAGCTCAGAGCGGCAGTGCTTGTGGGGCTGTGGAAGGGCTCTCTAGAGAAGGTGATGGCCAGCAAGAGCTTTCAGTGCTGGCCCCTTTCGTGTGGGAGCAGTGGCTGGACGTTTTGGATTTGGGAGCTGGGCTCTGGCTGTGCTGAGAAGGAACGTCCCCACAGTGATGTGGCTAGGAAGCTCAGAGCTGCATTGCTTGTAGGGCTGTGGAAGGGCTGCCTAGGGAAGGTGATGGCCAGCAAGAGCTTTCAGTGCTGGCCCCTTTCGTGTGGGAGCAGTGGCTGGACGTTTTGGATTTGGGAGCTGGGCTCTGGCTGTGCTGAGAAGGAACGTCCCCACAGTGATGTGGCTACGAAGCTCAGAGAGGCAGTGCTTGTGGGGCTGTGGAAGGGCTGCCAAGGGGAGGTGATGGCCAGCAAGAGCTTTCAGTGCTGGCCCCTTTGGTGTGGGAGCAGTGGCTGGACGTTTTGGATTTGGGAGCTGGGCTCTGGCTGTGCTGAGAAGGAACGTCCCCACAGTGATGTGGCTAGGAAGCTCAGAGCGGCAGTGCTTGAGGGGTTGTGGGAGGGCTGCCTAGGGAAGGTCATCGCCCGCAACAGCTTTCACTGCTGGCCCCTTTGGTGTGGGAGCAGTGGCTGGACGTTTTGGATTTGGGAGCTGGGCTCTGGCTGTGCTGAGAAGGAACGTCCCCACAGTGATGTGGCTAGGAAGCTCAGAGCGGCAGTGCTTGTGGGGCTGTGGAAGGACTCTCTAGAGAAGGTGATGGCCAGCAAGAGCTTTCAGTGCTGGCCCCTTTGGTGTGGGAGCAGTGGCTGGACGTTTTGGATTTGGGAGCTGGGCTCTGGCTGTGCTGAGAAGGAACGTCCCCACAGTGATGTGGCTAGGAAGCTCAGAGCGGCAGTGCTTGAGGGGCTGTGGAAGGGCTCTCTAGAGAAGGTGATGGCCAGCAAGAGCTTTCAGTGCTGGCCCCTTTGGTGTGGGAGCAGTGGCTGGACGTTTTGGATTTGGGAGCTGGGCTCTGGCTGTGCTGAGAAGGAACGTCCCCACAGTGATGTGGCTAGGAAGGTCAGAGCCCCAAAGCTTATGGGGCTGTGGAAGGGCTGCCTAGGGAAGGTCATCGCCCACAGCAGCTTTCAGTGCTGGCCCCTTTGGTGTGGGAGCAGTGGCTGGACGTTTTGGATTTGGGAGCTGGGCTCTGGCTGTGCTGAGAAGGAACGTCCCCAGAGTGCTGTGGCTAGGAAGCTCAGAGCGGCAGTGCTTGTGGGGCTGTGGAAGGGCTCTCTAGAGAAGGTCATCGCCCACAGCAGCTTTCAGTGCTGGCCCCTTTGGTGTGGGAGCAGTGGCTGGACGTTTTGGATTTGGGAGCTGGGCTCTGGCTGTGCTGAGAAGGAACGTCCCCACAGTGATGTGGCTAGGAAGCTCAGAGCGGCAGTGTTTGTGGGGTTGTGGGAGGGCTGCCTAGGGAAGGTGATGGCCAGCAAGAGCTTTCAGTGCTGGCCCCTTTGGTGTGGGAGCAGTGGCTGGACGTTTTGGATTTGGGAGCTGGGCTCTGGCTGTGCTGAGAAGGAACGTCCCCACAGTGATGTGGCTAGGAAGCTCAGAGCCCCAAAGCTTATGGGGCTCTGGAAGGGCTGCCTAGGGAAGGTCATCGCCCGCAACAGCTTTCAGTGCTGGCCCCTTTGGTGTGGGAGCAGTGGCTGGACGTTTTGGATTTGGGAGCTGGGCTCTGGCTGTGCTGAGAAGGAACGTCCCCACAGTGATGTGGCTAGGAAGCTCAGAGCGGCAGGGCTTGTGGGGCTGTGGGAGGGCTGCCTAGGGAAGGTGATGGCCAGCAAGAGCTTTCAGTGCTGGCCCCTTTCGTGTGGGAGCAGTGGCTGGACGTTTTGGATTTGGGAGCTGGGCTCTGGCTGTGCTGAGAAGGAACGTCCCCACAGTGATGTGGCTAGGAATCTCAGAGCTGCAGTGCTTGTAGGGCTGTGGAAGGGCTGCCTAGGGAAGGTGATGGCCAGCAAGATCTTTCAGTGCTGGCCCCTTTGGTGTGGGAGCAGTGGCTGGACGTTTTGGATTTGGGAGCTGGGCTCTGGCTGTGCTGAGAAGGAACGTCCCCACAGTGCTGTGGCTAGGAAGCTCAGAGCCCCAAAGCTTATGGGGCTGTGGAAGGGCTGCCTAGGGAAGGTCATCGCCCACAGCAGCTTTCAGTGCTGGCCCCTTTGGTGTGGGAGCAGTGGCTGGACGTTTTGGAAGCTGGGCTCTGGCTGTGCTGAGAAGGAACGTCCCCACAGTGATGTGGCTAGGAAGCTCAGAGCGGCAGTGCTTGTGGGGCTGTGGAAGGGCTCTCTAGAGAAGGTCATCGCCCACAGCAGCTTTCAGTGCTGGCCCCTTTGGTGTGGGAGCAGTGGCTGGACGTTTTGGATTTGGGAGCTGGGCTCTGGCTGTGCTGAGAAGGAACGTCCCCACAGTGATGTGGCTAGGAAGCTCAGAGCGGCAGTGTTTGTGGGGTTGTGGGAGGGCTGCCTAGGGAAGGTGATGGCCAGCAAGAGCTTTCAGTGCTGGCCCCTTTGGTGTGGGAGCAGTGGCTGGACGTTTTGGATTTGGGAGCTGGGCTCTGGCTGTGCTGAGAAGGAACGTCCCCACAGTGATGTGGCTAGGAAGCTCAGAGCCCCAAAGCTTATGGGGCTCTGGAAGGGCTGCCTAGGGAAGGTCATCGCCCGCAACAGCTTTCAGTGCTGGCCCCTTTGGTGTGGGAGCAGTGGCTGGACGTTTTGGATTTGGGAGCTGGGCTCTGGCTGTGCTGAGAAGGAACGTCCCCACAGTGATGTGGCTAGGAAGCTCAGAGCGGCAGTGCTTGAGGGGCTGTGGGAGGGCTGCCTAGGGAAGGTGATGGCCAGCAAGATCTTTCAGTGCTGGCCCCTTTGGTGTGGGAGCAGTGGCTGGACGTTTTGGATTTGGGAGCTGGGCTCTGGCTGTGCTGAGAAGGAACGTCCCCACAGTGATGTGGCTAGGAAGCTCAGAGCGGCAGTGCTTGAGGGGCTGTGGGAGGGCTGCCTAGGGAAGGTGATGGCCAGCAAGAGCTTTCAGTGCTGGCCCCTTTCATGTGGGAGCAGTGGCTGGACGTTTTGGATTTGGGAGCTGGGCTCTGGCTGTGCTGAGAAGGAACGTCCGCAGAGTGCTGTGGCTAGGAAGCTCAGAGCGGCAGTGCTTGTGGGGCTGTGGGAGGGCTGCCTAGGGAAGGTGATGGCCAGCAAGAGCTTTCAGTGCTGGCCCCTTTGGTGTGGGAGCAGTGGCTGGACGTTTTGGATTTGGGAGCTGGGCTCTGGCTGTGCTGAGAAGGATCGTCCCCACAGTGATGTGGCTAGGAAGCTCAGAGCGGCAGTGCTTGAGGGGTTGTGGGAGGGCTGCCTAGGAAAGGTCATCGCCCGCAACAGCTTTCAGTGCTGGCCCCTTTGGTGTGGGAGCAGTGGCTGGACATTTTGGATTTGGGAGCTGGGCTCTGGCTGTGCTGAGAAGGAACGTCCCCACAGTGATGTGGCTAGGAAGCTCAGAGCGGCAGTGCTTGTGGGGCTGTGGAAGGGCTGCCTAGGGAAGGTCATCGCCCACAGCAGCTTTCAGTGCTGGCCCCTTTGGTGTGGGAGCAGTGGCTGGACGTTTTGGATTTGGGAGCTGGGCTCTGGCTGTGCTGAGAAGGAACGTCCCCACAGTGATGTGGCTAGGAAGCTCAGAGCGGCAGTGTTTGTGGGGTTGTGGGAGGGCTGCCTAGGGAAGGTGATGGCCAGCAAGAGCTTTCAGTGCTGGCCCCTTTCGTGTGGGAGCAGTGGCTGGACGTTTTGGATTTGGGAGCTGGGCTCTGGCTGTGCTGAGAAGGAACGTCCCCACAGTGATGTGGCTAGGAAGCTCAGAGCCCCAAAGCTTATGGGGCTGTGGAAGGGCTGCCTAGGGAAGGTGATGGCCAGCAAGAGCTTTCAGTGCTGGCCCCTTTGGTGTGGGAGCAGTGGCTGGACGTTTTGGATTTGGGAGCTGGGCTCTGGCTGTGCTGAGAAGGAACGTCCGCAGAGTGAAGTGGCTAGGAAGCTCAGAGCGGCAGTGCTTGTGGGGTTGTGGAAGGGCTGCCTAGGGAAGGTCATCGCCCACAGCAGCTTTCAGTGCTGGCCCCTTTGGTGTGGGAGCAGTGGCTGGACGTTCTGGATTTGGGAGCTGGGCTCTGGCTGTGCTGAGAAGGAATGTCCCCACAGTGATGTGGCTAGGAAGCTCAGAGAGGCAGTGCTTGTGGGGCTGTGGAAGGGCTGCCAAGGGGAGGTGATGGCCAGCAAGAGCTTTCAGTGCTGGCCCCTTTGGTGTGGGAGCAGTGGCTGGACGTTTTGGATTTGGGAGCTGGGCTCTGGCTGTGCTGAGAAGGAACGTCCCCACAGTGATGTGGCTAGGAAGCTCAGAGCTGCAGTGCTTGTAGGGCTGTGGAAGGGCTGCCTAGGGAAGGTCATCGCCCGCAACAGCTTTCAGTGCTGGCCCCTTTGGTGTGGGAGCAGTGGCTGGACGTTTTGGATTTGGGAGCTGGGCTCTGGCTGTGCTGAGAAGGAACGTCCCCACAGTGATGTGGCTAGGTAGCTCAGAGCAGCAGTGCTTGTGGGGCTGTGGAAGGGCTCTCTAGAGAAGGTGATGACCAGCAAGAGCTTTCAGTGCTGGCCCCTTTCGTGTGGGAGCAGTGGCTGGACATTTTGGATTTGGGAGCTGGGCTCTGGCTGTGCTGAGAAGGAACGTCCCCACAGTGATGTGGCTAGGAAGCTCAGAGCCCCAAAGCTTGTGGGGCTGTGGAAGGGCTGCCTAGGGAAGGTCATCGCCCGCAACAGCTTTCAGTGCTGGCCCCTTTGGTGTGGGAGCAGTGGCTGGACGTTTTGGATTTGGGAGCTGGGCTCTGGCTGTGCTGAGAAGGAACGTCCGCAGAGTGCTGTGGCTAGGAAGCTCAGAGCGGCAGTGCTTGTTGGGCTGTGGAAGGGCTGCCTAGGGAAGGTGATGGCCAGCAAGAGCTTTCAGTGCTGGCCCCTTTGGTGTGGGAGCAGTGGCTGGACGTTTTGGATTTGGGAGCTGGGCTCTGGCTGTGCTGAGAAGGAACGTCCCCACAGTGATGTGGCTAGGAAGCTCAGAGCGGCAGTGCTTGTGGGGCTGTGGAAGGGCTGCCTAGGGAAGGTGATGGCCAGCAAGAGCTTTCAGTGCTGGCCCCTTTGGTGTGGGAGCAGTGGCTGGACGTTTTGGATTTGGGAGCTGGGCTCTGGCTGTGCTGAGAAGGAACGTCCGCAGAGTGAAGTGGCTAGGAAGCTCAGAGCGGCAGTGTTTGTGGGGTTGTGGGAGGGCTGCCTAGGGAAGGTGATGGCCAGCAAGAGCTTTCAGTGCTGGCCCCTTTGGTGTGGGAGCAGTGGCTGGACGTTTTGGATTTGGGAGCTGGGCTCTGGCTGTGCTGAGAAGGAACGTCCCCAGAGTGATGTGGCTAGGAAGCTCAGAGCGGCAGTGCTTGTGGGGTTGTGGAAGGGCTGCCTAGGGAAGGTCATCGCCCACAGCAGCTTTCAGTGCTGGCCCCTTTGGTGTGGGAGCAGTGGCTGGACGTTCTGGATTTGGGAGCTGGGCTCTGGCTGTGCTGAGAAGGAATGTCCCCACAGTGATGTGGCTAGGAAGCTCAGAGCAGCAGTGCTTGTGGGGCTGTGGAAGGGCTGCCTAGGGAAGGTGATGGCCAGCAAGAGCTTTCAGTGCTGGCCCCTTTGGTGTGGGAGCAGTGGCTGGACATTTTGGATTTGGGAGCTGGGCTCTGGCTGTGCTGAGAAGGAACGTCCCCACAGTGATGTGGCTAGGAAGCTCAGAGCGGCAGTGCTTGTGGGGCTGTGGAAGGGCTCTCTAGAGAAGGTGATGGCCAGCAAGAGCTTTCAGTGCTGGCCCCTTTCATGTGGGAGCAGTGGCTGGACGTTTTGGATTTGGGAGCTGGGCTCTGGCTGTGCTGAGAAGGAACGTCCCCACAGTGATGTGGCTAGGAAGCTCAGAGCGGCAGTGCTTGTGGGGCTGTGGAAGGGCTGCCTAGGGAAGGTCATCGCCCACAGCAACTTTCAGTGCTGGCCCCTTTGGTGTGGGAGCAGTGGCTGGACGTTTTGGATTTGGGAGCTGGGCTCTGGCTGTGCTGAGAAGGAACGTCCCCAGAGTAATGTGGCTAGGAAGCTCAGAGCCCCAAAGCTTGTGGGGCTGTGGAAGGGCTGCCTAGGGAAGGTCATCGCCCGCAACAGCTTTCAGTGCTGGCCCCTTTGGTGTGGGAGCAGTGGCTGGACGTTTTGGATTTGGGAGCTGGGCTCTGGCTGTGCTGAGAAGGAACGTCCCCACAGTGATGTGGCTAGGAAGCTCAGAGCGGCAGTGCTTGTGGGGCTGTGGAAGGACTCTCTAGAGAAGGTGATGGCCAGCAAGAGCTTTCAGTGCTGGCCCCTTTGGTGTGGGAGCAGTGGCTGGACGTTTTGGATTTGGGAGCTGGGCTCTGGCTGTGCTGAGAAGGAACGTCCCCACAGTGATGTGGCTAGGAAGCTCAGAGCGGCAGTGCTTGTGGGGCTGTGGAAGGGCTCTCTAGAGAAGGTGATGGCCAGCAAGAGCTTTCAGTGCTGGCCCCTTTGGTGTGGGAGCAGTGGCTGGACGTTTTGGATTTGGGAGCTGGGCTCTGGCTGTGCTGAGAAGGAACGTCCCCACAGTGATGTGGCTAGGAAGCTCAGAGCGGCAGTGCTTGTGGGGCTGTGGAAGGGCTGCCTAGGGAAGGTCATCGCCCACAGCAACTTTCAGTGCTGGCCCCTTTGGTGTGGGAGCAGTGGCTGGACGTTTTGGATTTGGGAGCTGGGCTCTGGCTGTGTTGAGAAGGAACGTCCCCAGAGTAATGTGGCTAGGAAGCTCAGAGCCCCAAAGCTTGTGGGGCTGTGGAAGGGCTGCCTAGGGAAGGTCATCGCCCACAGCAGCTTTCAGTGCTGGCCCCTTTGGTGTGGGAGCAGTGGCTGGACGTTTTGGATTTGGGAGCTGGGCTCTGGCTGTGCTGAGAAGGAACGTCCCCACAGTGATGTGGCTAGGAAGCTCAGAGCGGCAGGGCTTGTGGGGCTGTGGGAGGGCTGCCAAGGGAAGGTGATGGCCAGCAAGAGCTTTCAGTGCTGGCCCCTTTGGTGTGGGAGCAGTGGCTGGACGTTTTGGATTTGGGAGCTGGGCTCTGGCTGTGCTTAGAAGGAAAGTCCCCACAGTGATGTGGCTAGGAAGCTCAGAGCTGCAGTGCTTGTAGGGCTGTGGAAGGGCTGCCTAGGGAAGGTGATGGCCAGCAAGAGCTTTCAGTGCTGGCCCCTTTGGTGTGGGAGCAGTGGCTGGACATTTTGGATTTGGGAGCGGGGCTCTGGCTGTGCTGAGAAGGAACGTCCCCACAGTGATGTGGCTAGGAAGCTCAGAGCGGCAGTGCTTGTGGGGCTGTGGGAGGGCTGCCTAGGGAAGGTCATCGCCCGCAACAGCTTTCAGTGCTGGCCCCTTTGGTGTGGGAGCAGTGGCTGGACGTTTTGGATTTGGGAGCTGGGCTCTGGCTGTGCTGAGAAGGAACGTCCCCAGAGTGATGTGGCTAGGAAGCTCGGAGCCCCAAAGCTTGTGGGGCTGTGGAAGGGCTGCCTAGGGAAGGTCATCGCCCGCAACAGCTTTCAGTGCTGGCCCCTTTGGTGTGGGAGCAGTGGCTGGACGTTTTGGATTTGGGAGCTGGGCTCTGGCTGTGCTGAGAAGGAACGTCCCCAGAGTGCTGTGGCTAGGAAGCTCAGAGCGGCAGTGCTTGTTGGGCTGTGGAAGGGCTGCCTAGGGAAGGTGATGGCCAGCAAGAGCTTTCAGTGCTGGTCCCTTTCATGTGGGAGCAGTGGCTGGACGTTTTGGATTTGGGAGGTGGGCTCTGGCTGTGCTGAGAAGGAACATCCCCACAGTGATGTGGCTAGGAAGCTCAGAGCGGCAGTGCTTGTGGGGCTGTGGAAGGGCTCTCTAGAGAAGGTGATGGCCAGCAAGAGCTTTCAGTGCTGGCCCCTTTCGTGTGGGAGCAGTGGCTGGACGTTTTGGATTTGGGAGCTGGGCTCTGGCTGTGCTGAGAAGGAACGTCCCCACAGTGATGTGGCTAGGAAGCTCAGAGCTGCATTGCTTGTAGGGCTGTGGAAGGGCTGCCTAGGGAAGGTGATGGCCAGCAAGAGCTTTCAGTGCTGGCCCCTTTCGTGTGGGAGCAGTGGCTGGACGTTTTGGATTTGGGAGCTGGGCTCTGGCTGTGCTGAGAAGGAACGTCCCCACAGTGATGTGGCTACGAAGCTCAGAGAGGCAGTGCTTGTGGGGCTGTGGAAGGGCTGCCAAGGGGAGGTGATGGCCAGCAAGAGCTTTCAGTGCTGGCCCCTTTGGTGTGGGAGCAGTGGCTGGACGTTTTGGATTTGGGAGCTGGGCTCTGGCTGTGCTGAGAAGGAACGTCCCCACAGTGATGTGGCTAGGAAGCTCAGAGCGGCAGTGCTTGAGGGGTTGTGGGAGGGCTGCCTAGGGAAGGTCATCGCCCGCAACAGCTTTCACTGCTGGCCCCTTTGGTGTGGGAGCAGTGGCTGGACGTTTTGGATTTGGGAGCTGGGCTCTGGCTGTGCTGAGAAGGAACGTCCCCACAGTGATGTGGCTAGGAAGCTCAGAGCGGCAGTGCTTGTGGGGCTGTGGAAGGACTCTCTAGAGAAGGTGATGGCCAGCAAGAGCTTTCAGTGCTGGCCCCTTTGGTGTGGGAGCAGTGGCTGGACGTTTTGGATTTGGGAGCTGGGCTCTGGCTGTGCTGAGAAGGAACGTCCCCACAGTGATGTGGCTAGGAAGCTCAGAGCGGCAGTGCTTGAGGGGCTGTGGGAGGGCTGCCTAGGGAAGGTGATGGCCAGCAAGAGCTTTCAGTGCTGGTCCCTTTCATGTGGGAGCAGTGGCTGGACGTTTTGGATTTGGGAGCTGGGCTCTGGCTGTGCTGAGAAGGAACGTCCCCACAGTGATGTGGCTAGGAAGCTCAGAGCCCCAAAGCTTATGGGGCTGTGGAAGGGCTGCCTAGGGAAGGTCATCGCCCACAGCAGCTTTCAGTGCTGGCCCCTTTGGTGTGGGAGCAGTGGCTGGACGTTTTGGATTTGGGAGCTGGGCTCTGGCTGTGCTGAGAAGGAACGTCCCCAGAGTGCTGTGGCTAGGAAGCTCAGAGCGGCAGTGCTTGTGGGGCTGTGGAAGGGCTCTCTAGAGAAGGTCATCGCCCACAGCAGCTTTCAGTGCTGGCCCCTTTGGTGTGGGAGCAGTGGCTGGACGTTTTGGATTTGGGAGCTGGGCTCTGGCTGTGCTGAGAAGGAACGTCCCCACAGTGATGTGGCTAGGAAGCTCAGAGCGGCAGTGTTTGTGGGGTTGTGGGAGGGCTGCCTAGGGAAGGTGATGGCCAGCAAGAGCTTTCAGTGCTGGCCCCTTTCGTGTGGGAGCAGTGGCTGGACGTTTTGGATTTGGGAGCTGGGCTCTGGCTGTGCTGAGAAGGAACGTCCCCACAGTGATGTGGCTAGGAAGCTCAGAGCCCCAAAGCTTATGGGGCTCTGGAAGGGCTGCCTAGGGAAGGTCATCGCCCGCAACAGCTTTCAGTGCTGGCCCCTTTGGTGTGGGAGCAGTGGCTGGACGTTTTGGATTTGGGAGCTGGGCTCTGGCTGTGCTGAGAAGGAACGTCCCCACAGTGATGTGGCTAGGAAGCTCAGAGCGGCAGTGCTTGAGGGGCTGTGGGAGGGCTGCCTAGGGAAGGTGATGGCCAGCAAGATCTTTCAGTGCTGGCCCCTTTGGTGTGGGAGCAGTGGCTGGACGTTTTGGATTTGGGAGCTGGGCTCTGGCTGTGCTGAGAAGGAACGTCCCCACAGTGATGTGGCTAGGAATCTCAGAGCTGCAGTGCTTGTAGGGCTGTGGAAGGGCTGCCTAGGGAAGGTGATGGCCAGCAAGAGCTTTCAGTGCTGGCCCCTTTCATGTGGGAGCAGTGGCTGGACGTTTTGGATTTGGGAGCTGGGCTCTGGCTGTGCTGAGAAGGAACGTCCCCACAGTGCTGTGGCTAGGAAGCTCAGAGCCCCAAAGCTTATGGGGCTGTGGAAGGGCTGCCTAGGGAAGGTCATCGCCCACAGCAGCTTTCAGTGCTGGCCCCTTTGGTGTGGGAGCAGTGGCTGGACGTTTTGGAAGCTGGGCTCTGGCTGTGCTGAGAAGGAACGTCCCCAGAGTGCTGTGGCTAGGAAGCTCAGAGCGGCAGTGCTTGTGGGGCTGTGGAAGGGCTCTCTAGAGAAGGTCATCGCCCACAGCAGCTTTCAGTGCTGGCCCCTTTGGTGTGGGAGCAGTGGCTGGACGTTTTGGATTTGGGAGCTGGGCTCTGGCTGTGCTGAGAAGGAACGTCCCCACAGTGATGTGGCTAGGAAGCTCAGAGCGGCAGTGTTTGTGGGGTTGTGGGAGGGCTGCCTAGGGAAGGTGATGGCCAGCAAGAGCTTTCAGTGCTGGCCCCTTTGGTGTGGGAGCAGTGGCTGGACGTTTTGGATTTGGGAGCTGGGCTCTGGCTGTGCTGAGAAGGAACGTCCCCACAGTGATGTGGCTAGGAAGCTCAGAGCCCCAAAGCTTATGGGGCTCTGGAAGGGCTGCCTAGGGAAGGTCATCGCCCGCAACAGCTTTCAGTGCTGGCCCCTTTGGTGTGGGAGCAGTGGCTGGACGTTTTGGATTTGGGAGCTGGGCTCTGGCTGTGCTGAGAAGGAACGTCCCCACAGTGATGTGGCTAGGAAGCTCAGAGCGGCAGTGCTTGAGGGGCTGTGGGAGGGCTGCCTAGGGAAGGTGATGGCCAGCAAGATCTTTCAGTGCTGGCCCCTTTGGTGTGGGAGCAGTGGCTGGACGTTTTGGATTTGGGAGCTGGGCTCTGGCTGTGCTGAGAAGGAACGTCCCCACAGTGATGTGGCTAGGAAGCTCAGAGCTGCAGTGCTTGTAGGGCTGTGGAAGGGCTGCCTAGGGAAGGTGATGGCCAGCAAGAGCTTTCAGTGCTGGCCCCTTTCATGTGGGAGCAGTGGCTGGACGTTTTGGATTTGGGAGCTGGGCTCTGGCTGTGCTGAGAAGGAACGTCCGCAGAGTGCTGTGGCTAGGAAGCTCAGAGCGGCAGTGCTTGTGGGGCTGTGGGAGGGCTGCCTAGGGAAGGTGATGGCCAGCAAGAGCTTTCAGTGCTGGCCCCTTTGGTGTGGGAGCAGTGGCTGGACGTTTTGGATTTGGGAGCTGGGCTCTGGCTGTGCTGAGAAGGAACGTCCCCACAGTGATGTGGCTAGGAAGGTCAGAGCCCCAAAGCTTGTGGGGCTGTGGAAGGGCTGCCTAGGAAAGGTCATCGCCCGCAACAGCTTTCAGTGCTGGCCCCTTTGGTGTGGGAGCAGTGGCTGGACATTTTGGATTTGGGAGCTGGGCTCTGGCTGTGCTGAGAAGGAACGTCCCCACAGTGATGTGGCTAGGAAGCTCAGAGCGGCAGTGCTTGTGGGGCTGTGGAAGGGCTGCCTAGGGAAGGTCATCGCCCACAGCAGCTTTCAGTGCTGGCCCCTTTGGTGTGGGAGCAGTGGCTGGACGTTTTGGATTTGGGAGCTGGGCTCTGGCTGTGCTGAGAAGGAACGTCCCCACAGTGATGTGGCTAGGAAGCTCAGAGCGGCAGTGTTTGTGGGGTTGTGGGAGGGCTGCCTAGGGAAGGTGATGGCCAGCAAGAGCTTTCAGTGCTGGCCCCTTTCGTGTGGGAGCAGTGGCTGGACGTTTTGGATTTGGGAGCTGGGCTCTGGCTGTGCTGAGAAGGAACGTCCCCACAGTGATGTGGCTAGGAAGCTCAGAGCCCCAAAGCTTATGGGGCTGTGGAAGGGCTGCCTAGGGAAGGTCATCGCCCACAACAGCTTTCAGTGCTGGCCCCTTTGGTGTGGGAGCAGTGGCTGGACGTTTTGGATTTGGGAGCTGGGCTCTGGCTGTGCTGAGAAGGAACGTCCGCAGAGTGAAGTGGCTAGGAAGCTCAGAGCGGCAGTGCTTGTGGGGCTGTGGGAGGGCTGCCTAGGGAAGGTGATGGCCAGGAAGAGCTTTGAGTGCTGGCCCCTTTGGTGTGGGAGCAGTGGCTGGACGTTTTGGATTTGGGAGCTGGGCTCTGGCTGTGCTGAGAAGGAACGTCCGCAGAGTGATGTGGCTAGGAAGCTCAGAGCTGCATTGCTTGTAGGGCTGTGGAAGGGCTGCCTAGGGAAGGTCATCGCCCACAGCAGCTTTCAGTGCTGGCCCCTTTGGTGTGGGAGCAGTGGCTGGACGTTCTGGATTTGGGAGCTGGGCTCTGGCTGTGCTGAGAAGGAATGTCCCCACAGTGATGTGGCTAGGAAGCTCAGAGAGGCAGTGCTTGTGGGGCTGTGGAAGGGCTGCCAAGGGGAGGTGATGGCCAGCAAGAGCTTTCAGTGCTGGCCCCTTTGGTGTGGGAGCAGTGGCTGGACGTTTTGGATTTGGGAGCTGGGCTCTGGCTGTGCTGAGAAGGAACGTCCCCACAGTGATGTGGCTAGGAAGCTCAGAGCTGCAGTGCTTGTAGGGCTGTGGAAGGGCTGCCTAGGGAAGGTCATCGCCCGCAACAGCTTTCAGTGCTGGCCCCTTTGGTGTGGGAGCAGTGGCTGGACGTTTTGGATTTGGGAGCTGGGCTCTGGCTGTGCTGAGAAGGAACGTCCCCAGAGTGATGTGGCTAGGAAGCTCAGAGCGGCAGGGCTTGTGGGGCTGTGGAAGGGCTGCCTAGGGAAGGTCATCGCCCGCAACAGCTTTCAGTGCTGGCCCCTTTGGTGTGGGAGCAGTGGCTGGACGTTTTGGATTTGGGAGCTGGGCTCTGGCTGTGCTGAGAAGGAACGTCCCCACAGTGATGTGGCTAGGAAGCTCAGAGCGGCAGGGCTTGAGGGGCTGTGGAAGGGCTCTCTAGAGAAGGTGATGGCCAGCAAGAGCTTTCAGTGCTGGCCCCTTTGGTGTGGGAGCAGTGGCTGGACGTTTTGGATTTGGGAGCTGGGCTCTGGCTGTGCTGAGAAGGAACGTCCCCACAGTGATGTGGCTAGGAAGCTCAGAGCCCCAAAGCTTATGGGGCTGTGGAAGGGCTGCCTAGGGAAGGTCATCGCCCACAGCAGCTTTCAGTGCTGGCCCCTTTGGTGTGGGAGCAGTGGCTGGACGTTTTGGATTTGGGAGCTGGGCTCTGGCTGTGCTGAGAAGGAACGTCCCCAGAGTGCTGTGGCTAGGAAGCTCAGAGCGGCAGTGCTTGTGGGGCTGTTTAAGGGCTCTCTAGAGAAGGTCATTGCCCACAGCAGCTTTCAGTGCTGGCCCCTTTGGTGTGGGAGCAGTGGCTGGACGTTTTGGATTTGGGAGCTGGGCTCTGGCTGTGCTGAGAAGGAACGTCCCCACAGTGATGTGGCTAGGAAGCTCAGAGCGGCAGTGCTTGAGGGGTTGTGGGAGGGCTGCCTAGGGAAGGTGATGGCCAGCAAGAGCTTTCAGTGCTGGCCCCTTTGGTGTGGGAGCAGTGGCTGGACGTTTTGGATTTGGGAGCTGGGCTCTGGCTGTGCTGAGAAGGAACGTCCCCAGAGTGATGTGGCTAGGAAGCTCAGAGCCCCAAAGCTTATGGGGCTCTGGAAGGGCTGCCTAGGGAAGGTCATCGCCCGCAACAGCTTTCAGTGCTGGCCCCTTTGGTGTGGGAGCAGTGGCTGGACGTTTTGGATTTGGGAGCTGGGCTCTGGCTGTGCTGAGAAGGAACGTCCCCACAGTGATGTGGCTAGGAAGCTCAGAGCGGCAGTGCTTGAGGGGCTGTGGGAGGGCTGCCTAGGGAAGGTGATGGCCAGCAAGATCTTTCAGTGCTGGCCCCTTTGGTGTGGGAGCAGTGGCTGGACGTTTTGGATTTGGGAGCTGGGCTCTGGCTGTGCTGAGAAGGAACGTCCCCACAGTGATGTGGCTAGGAAGCTCAGAGCTGCAGTGCTTGTAGGGCTGTGGAAGGGCTGCCTAGGGAAGGTGATGGCCAGCAAGAGCTTTCAGTGCTGGCCCCTTTCATGTGGGAGCAGTGGCTGGACGTTTTGGATTTGGGAGCTGGGCTCTGGCTGTGCTGAGAAGGAACGTCCCCAGAGTGATGTGGCTAGGAAGCTCAGAGCGGCAGTGCTTGTGGGGCTGTGGAAGGGCTCTCTAGAGAAGGTCATCGCCCACAGCAGCTTTCAGTGCTGGCCCCTTTGGTGTGGGAGCAGTGGCTGGACGTTTTGGATTTGGGAGCTGGGCTCTGGCTGTGCTGAGAAGGAACGTCCCCACAGTGATGTGGCTAGGAAGCTCAGAGCGGCAGTGTTTGTGGGGTTGTGGGAGGGCTGCCTAGGGAAGGTGATGGCCAGCAAGAGCTTTCAGTGCTGGCCCGTTTCGTGTGGGAGCAGTGGCTGGACGTTTTGGATTTGGGAGCTGGGCTCTGGCTGTGCTGAGAAGGAACGTCCCCACAGTGATGTGGCTAGGAAGCTCAGAGCCCCAAAGCTTATGGGGCTCTGGAAGGGCTGCCTAGGGAAGGTCATCGCCCGCAACAGCTTTCAGTGCTGGCCCCTTTGGTGTGGGAGCAGTGGCTGGACGTTTTGGATTTGGGAGCTGGGCTCTGGCTGTGCTGAGAAGGATCGTCCCCACAGTGATGTGGCTAGGAAGCTCAGAGCGGCAGTGCTTGAGGGGCTGTGGGAGGGCTGCCTAGGGAAGGTGATGGCCAGCAAGATCTTTCAGTGCTGGCCCCTTTGGTGTGGGAGCAGTGGCTGGACGTTTTGGATTTGGGAGCTGGGCTCTGGCTGTGCTGAGAAGGAACGTCCCCACAGTGATGTGGCTAGGAAGCTCAGAGCTGCAGTGCTTGTAGGGCTGTGGAAGGGCTGCCTAGGGAAGGTGATGGCCAGCAAGAGCTTTCAGTGCTGGCCCCTTTCATGTGGGAGCAGTGGCTGGACGTTTTGGATTTGGGAGCTGGGCTCTGGCTGTGCTGAGAAGGAACGTCCGCAGAGTGCTGTGGCTAGGAAGCTCAGAGCGGCAGTGCTTGTGGGGCTGTGGGAGGGCTGCCTAGGGAAGGTGATGGCCAGCAAGAGCTTTCAGTGCTGGCCCCTTTGGTGTGGGAGCAGTGGCTGGACGTTTTGGATTTGGGAGCTGGGCTCTGGCTGTGCTGAGAAGGAACGTCCCCACAGTGATGTGGCTAGGAAGGTCAGAGCCCCAAAGCTTGTGGGGCTGTGGAAGGGCTGCCTAGGAAAGGTCATCGCCCGCAACAGCTTTCAGTGCTGGCCCCTTTGGTGTGGGAGCAGTGGCTGGACATTTTGGATTTGGGAGCTGGGCTCTGGCTGTGCTGAGAAGGAACGTCCCCACAGTGATGTGGCTAGGAAGCTCAGAGCGGCAGTGCTTGTGGGGCTGTGGAAGGGCTGCCTAGGGAAGGTCATCGCCCACAGCAGCTTTCAGTGCTGGCCCCTTTGGTGTGGGAGCAGTGGCTGGACGTTTTGGATTTGGGAGCTGGGCTCTGGCTGTGCTGAGAAGGAACGTCCCCACAGTGATGTGGCTAGGAAGCTCAGAGCGGCAGTGTTTGTGGGGTTGTGGGAGGGCTGCCTAGGGAAGGTGATGGCCAGCAAGAGCTTTCAGTGCTGGCCCCTTTCGTGTGGGAGCAGTGGCTGGACGTTTTGGATTTGGGAGCTGGGCTCTGGCTGTGCTGAGAAGGAACGTCCCCACAGTGATGTGGCTAGGAAGCTCAGAGCCCCAAAGCTTATGGGGCTGTGGAAGGGCTGCCTAGGGAAGGTGATGGCCAGCAAGAGCTTTCAGTGCTGGCCCCTTTGGTGTGGGAGCAGTGGCTGGACGTTTTGGATTTGGGAGCTGGGCTCTGGCTGTGCTGAGAAGGAACGTCCGCAGAGTGAAGTGGCTAGGAAGCTCAGAGCGGCAGTGCTTGTGGGGCTGTGGGAGGGCTGCCTAGGGAAGGTGATGGCCAGGAAGAGCTTTGAGTGCTGGCCCCTTTGGTGTGGGAGCAGTGGCTGGACGTTTTGGATTTGGGAGCTGGGCTCTGGCTGTGCTGAGAAGGAACGTCCCCACAGTGATGTGGCTAGGAAGCTCAGAGCGGCAGTGCTTGAGGGGTTGTGGGAGGGCTGCCTAGGGAAGGTGATGGCCAGCAAGAGCTTTCAGTGCTGGCCCCTTTGGTGTGGGAGCAGTGGCTGGACGTTTTGGATTTGGGAGCTGGGCTCTGGCTGTGCTGAGAAGGAACGTCCCCACAGTGATGTGGCTAGGAAGCTCAGAGCCCCAAAGCTTATGGGGCTCTGGAAGGGCTGCCTAGGGAAGGTCATCGCCCGCAACAGCTTTCAGTGCTGGCCCCTTTGGTGTGGGAGCAGTGGCTGGACGTTTTGGATTTGGGAGCTGGGCTCTGGCTGTGCTGAGAAGGAACGTCCCCACAGTGATGTGGCTAGGAAGCTCAGAGCGGCAGTGCTTGAGGGGCTGTGGGAGGGCTGCCTAGGGAAGGTGATGGCCAGCAAGATCTTTCAGTGCTGGCCCCTTTGGTGTGGGAGCAGTGGCTGGACGTTTTGGATTTGGGAGCTGGGCTCTGGCTGTGCTGAGAAGGAACGTCCCCACAGTGATGTGGCTAGGAAGCTCAGAGCTGCAGTGCTTGTAGGGCTGTGGAAGGGCTGCCTAGGGAAGGTGATGGCCAGCAAGAGCTTTCAGTGCTGGCCCCTTTCATGTGGGAGCAGTGGCTGGACGTTTTGGATTTGGGAGCTGGGCTCTGGCTGTGCTGAGAAGGAACGTCCCCAGAGTGATGTGGCTAGGAAGCTCAGAGCGGCAGTGCTTGTGGGGCTGTGGAAGGGCTCTCTAGAGAAGGTCATCGCCCACAGCAGCTTTCAGTGCTGGCCCCTTTGGTGTGGGAGCAGTGGCTGGACGTTTTGGATTTGGGAGCTGGGCTCTGGCTGTGCTGAGAAGGAACGTCCCCACAGTGATGTGGCTAGGAAGCTCAGAGCGGCAGTGTTTGTGGGGTTGTGGGAGGGCTGCCTAGGGAAGGTGATGGCCAGCAAGAGCTTTCAGTGCTGGCCCGTTTCGTGTGGGAGCAGTGGCTGGACGTTTTGGATTTGGGAGCTGGGCTCTGGCTGTGCTGAGAAGGAACGTCCCCACAGTGATGTGGCTAGGAAGCTCAGAGCCCCAAAGCTTATGGGGCTCTGGAAGGGCTGCCTAGGGAAGGTCATCGCCCGCAACAGCTTTCAGTGCTGGCCCCTTTGGTGTGGGAGCAGTGGCTGGACGTTTTGGATTTGGGAGCTGGGCTCTGGCTGTGCTGAGAAGGATCGTCCCCACAGTGATGTGGCTAGGAAGCTCAGAGCGGCAGTGCTTGAGGGGCTGTGGGAGGGCTGCCTAGGGAAGGTGATGGCCAGCAAGATCTTTCAGTGCTGGCCCCTTTGGTGTGGGAGCAGTGGCTGGACGTTTTGGATTTGGGAGCTGGGCTCTGGCTGTGCTGAGAAGGAACGTCCCCACAGTGATGTGGCTAGGAAGCTCAGAGCTGCAGTGCTTGTAGGGCTGTGGAAGGGCTGCCTAGGGAAGGTGATGGCCAGCAAGAGCTTTCAGTGCTGGCCCCTTTCATGTGGGAGCAGTGGCTGGACGTTTTGGATTTGGGAGCTGGGCTCTGGCTGTGCTGAGAAGGAACGTCCGCAGAGTGCTGTGGCTAGGAAGCTCAGAGCGGCAGTGCTTGTGGGGCTGTGGGAGGGCTGCCTAGGGAAGGTGATGGCCAGCAAGAGCTTTCAGTGCTGGCCCCTTTGGTGTGGGAGCAGTGGCTGGACGTTTTGGATTTGGGAGCTGGGCTCTGGCTGTGCTGAGAAGGAACGTCCCCACAGTGATGTGGCTAGGAAGGTCAGAGCCCCAAAGCTTGTGGGGCTGTGGAAGGGCTGCCTAGGAAAGGTCATCGCCCGCAACAGCTTTCAGTGCTGGCCCCTTTGGTGTGGGAGCAGTGGCTGGACATTTTGGATTTGGGAGCTGGGCTCTGGCTGTGCTGAGAAGGAACGTCCCCACAGTGATGTGGCTAGGAAGCTCAGAGCGGCAGTGCTTGTGGGGCTGTGGAAGGGCTGCCTAGGGAAGGTCATCGCCCACAGCAGCTTTCAGTGCTGGCCCCTTTGGTGTGGGAGCAGTGGCTGGACGTTTTGGATTTGGGAGCTGGGCTCTGGCTGTGCTGAGAAGGAACGTCCCCACAGTGATGTGGCTAGGAAGCTCAGAGCGGCAGTGTTTGTGGGGTTGTGGGAGGGCTGCCTAGGGAAGGTGATGGCCAGCAAGAGCTTTCAGTGCTGGCCCCTTTCGTGTGGGAGCAGTGGCTGGACGTTTTGGATTTGGGAGCTGGGCTCTGGCTGTGCTGAGAAGGAACGTCCCCACAGTGATGTGGCTAGGAAGCTCAGAGCCCCAAAGCTTATGGGGCTGTGGAAGGGCTGCCTAGGGAAGGTGATGGCCAGCAAGAGCTTTCAGTGCTGGCCCCTTTGGTGTGGGAGCAGTGGCTGGACGTTTTGGATTTGGGAGCTGGGCTCTGGCTGTGCTGAGAAGGAACGTCCGCAGAGTGAAGTGGCTAGGAAGCTCAGAGCGGCAGTGCTTGTGGGGCTGTGGGAGGGCTGCCTAGGGAAGGTGATGGCCAGGAAGAGCTTTGAGTGCTGGCCCCTTTGGTGTGGGAGCAGTGGCTGGACGTTTTGGATTTGGGAGCTGGGCTCTGGCTGTGCTGAGAAGGAACGTCCGCAGAGTGATGTGGCTAGGAAGCTCAGAGCGGCAGTGCTTGTGGGGCTGTGGAAGGGCTCTCTAGAGAAGGTCATCGCCCACAGCAGCTTTCAGTGCTGGCCCCTTTGGTGTGGGAGCAGTGGCTGGACGTTTTGGATTTGGGAGCTGGGCTCTGGCTGTGCTGAGAAGGAACGTCCCCACAGTGATGTGGCTAGGAAGCTCAGAGCTGCAGTGCTTGTAGGGCTGTGGAAGGGCTGCCTAGGGAAGGTGATGGCCAGCAAGAGCTTTCAGTGCTGGCCCCTTTCATGTGGGAGCAGTGGCTGGACGTTTTGGATTTGGGAGCTGGGCTCTGGCTGTGCTGAGAAGGAACGTCCGCAGAGTGCTGTGGCTAGGAAGCTCAGAGCGGCAGTGCTTGTGGGGCTGTGGGAGGGCTGCCTAGGGAAGGTGATGGCCAGCAAGAGCTTTCAGTGCTGGCCCCTTTGGTGTGGGAGCAGTGGCTGGACGTTTTGGATTTGGGAGCTGGGCTCTGGCTGTGCTGAGAAGGAACGTCCGCAGAGTGCTGTGGCTAGGAAGATCAGAGCTGCATTGCTTGTAGGGCTGTGGAAGGGCTGCCTAGGAAAGGTCATCGCCCGCAACAGCTTTCAGTGCTGGCCCCTTTGGTGTGGGAGCAGTGGCTGGACGTTTTGGATTTGGGAGCTGGGCTCTGGCTGTGCTGAGAAGGAACGTCCCCACAGTGATGTGGCTAGGAAGCTCAGAGCGGCAGTGCTTGTGGGGCTGTGGAAGGGCTGCCTAGGGAAGGTCATCGCCCACAGCAGCTTTCAGTGCTGGCCCCTTTGGTGTGGGAGCAGTGGCTGGACGTTTTGGATTTGGGAGCTGGGCTCTGGCTGTGCTGAGAAGGAACGTCCCCACAGTGATGTGGCTAGGAAGCTCAGAGCGGCAGTGTTTGTGGGGTTGTGGGAGGGCTGCCTAGGGAAGGTGATGGCCAGCAAGAGCTTTCAGTGCTGGCCCCTTTCGTGTGGGAGCAGTGGCTGGACGTTTTGGATTTGGGAGCTGGGCTCTGGCTGTGCTGAGAAGGAACGTCCCCACAGTGATGTGGCTAGGAAGCTCAGAGCCCCAAAGCTTATGGGGCTCTGGAAGGGCTGCCTAGGGAAGGTCATCGCCCGCAACAGCTTTCAGTGCTGACCCCTTTGGTGTGGGAGCAGTGGCTGGACGTTTTGGATTTGGGAGCTGGGCTCTGGCTGTGCTGAGAAGGAACGTCCGCAGAGTGAAGTGGCTAGGAAGCTCAGAGCGGCAGTGCTTGTGGGGCTGTGGGAGGGCTGCCTAGGGAAGGTGATGGCCAGGAAGAGCTTTGAGTGCTGGCCCCTTTGGTGTGGGAGCAGTGGCTGGACGTTTTGGATTTGGGAGCTGGGCTCTGGCTGTGCTGAGAAGGAACGTCCGCAGAGTGATGTGGCTAGGAAGCTCAGAGCGGCAGTGCTTGTGGGGCTGTGGAAGGGCTCTCTAGAGAAGGTCATCGCCCACAGCAGCTTTCAGTGCTGGCCCCTTTGGTGTGGGAGCAGTGGCTGGACGTTTTGGATTTGGGAGCTGGGCTCTGGCTGTGCTGAGAAGGAACGTCCCCACAGTGATGTGGCTAGGAAGCTCAGAGCTGCAGTGCTTGTAGGGCTGTGGAAGGGCTGCCTAGGGAAGGTGATGGCCAGCAAGAGCTTTCAGTGCTGGCCCCTTTCATGTGGGAGCAGTGGCTGGACGTTTTGGATTTGGGAGCTGGGCTCTGGCTGTGCTGAGAAGGAACGTCCGCAGAGTGCTGTGGCTAGGAAGCTCAGAGCGGCAGTGCTTGTAGGGCTGTGGGAGGGCTGCCTAGGGAAGGTGATGGCCAGCAAGAGCTTTCAGTGCTGGCCCCTTTGGTGTGGGAGCAGTGGCTGGACGTTTTGGATTTGGGAGCTGGGCTCTGGCTGTGCTGAGAAGGAACGTCCCCACAGTGATGTGGCTAGGAAGGTCAGAGCCCCAAAGCTTGTGGGGCTGTGGAAGGGCTGCCTAGGGAAGGTGATGGCCAGCAAGAGTTTTCAGTGCTGGCCCCTTTGGTGTGGGAGCAGTGGCTGGACATTTTGGATTTGGGAGCTGGGCTCTGGCTGTGCTGAGAAGGAACGTCCCCACAGTGATGTGGCTAGGAAGCTCAGAGCGGCAGTGCTTGTGGGGCTGTGGAAGGGCTGCCTAGGGAAGGTCATCGCCCACAGCAGCTTTCAGTGCTGGCCCCTTTGGTGTGGGAGCAGTGGCTGGACGTTTTGGATTTGGGAGCTGGGCTCTGGCTGTGCTGAGAAGGAACGTCCCCACAGTGATGTGGCTAGGAAGCTCAGAGCGGCAGTGTTTGTGGGGTTGTGGGAGGGCTGCCTAGGGAAGGTGATGGCCAGCAAGAGCTTTCAGTGCTGGCCCCTTTGGTGTGGGAGCAGTGGCTGGACGTTTTGGATTTGGGAGCTGGGCTCTGGCTGTGCTGAGAAGGAACGTCCCCACAGTGATGTGGCTAGGAAGCTCAGAGCCCCAAAGCTTATGGGGCTGTGGAAGGGCTGCCTAGGGAAGGTGATGGCCAGCAAGAGCTTTCAGTGCTGGCCCCTTTGGTGTGGGAGCAGTGGCTGGACGTTTTGGATTTGGGAGCTGGGCTCTGGCTGTGCTGAGAAGGAACGTCCGCAGAGTGAAGTGGCTAGGAAGCTCAGAGCGGCAGTGCTTGTGGGGCTGTGGGAGGGCTGCCTAGGGAAGGTGATGGCCAGGAAGAGCTTTGAGTGCTGGCCCCTTTGGTGTGGGAGCAGTGGCTGGACGTTTTGGATTTGGGAGCTGGGCTCTGGCTGTGCTGAGAAGGAACGTCCGCAGAGTGATGTGGCTAGGAAGCTCAGAGCGGCAGTGCTTGTGGGGCTGTGGAAGGGCTCTCTAGAGAAGGTCATCGCCCACAGCAGCTTTCAGTGCTGGCCCCTTTGGTGTGGGAGCAGTGGCTGGACGTTTTGGATTTGGGAGCTGGGCTCTGGCTGTGCTGAGAAGGAACGTCCCCACAGTGATGTGGCTAGGAAGCTCAGAGCGGCAGTGCTTGAGGGGCTCTGGGAGGGCTGCCTAGGGAAGGTGATGGCCAGCAAGATCTTTCAGTGCTGACCCCTTTGGTGTGGGAGCAGTGGCTGGACATTTTGGATTTGGGAGCTGGGCTCTGGCTGTGCTGAGAAGGAACGTCCGCAGAGTGCTGTGGCTAGGAAGCTCAGAGCTGCATTGCTTGTAGGGCTGTGGAAGGGCTGCCTAGGGAAGGTGATGGCCAGCAAGAGCTTTCAGTGCTGGCCCCTTTGGTGTGGGAGCAGTGGCTGGACGTTTTGGATTTGGGAGCTGGGCTCTGGCTGTGCTGAGAAGGAACGTCCCCACAGTGATGTGGCTAGGAAGCTCAGAGCGGCAGGGCTTGTGGGGCTGTGGAAGGGCTCTCTAGAGAAGGTGATGGCCAGCAAGAGCTTTCAGTGCTGGCCCCTTTGGTGTGGGAGCAGTGGCTGGACGTTTTGGATTTGGGAGCTGGGCTCTGGCTGTGCTGAGAAGGAACGTCCCCACAGTGATGTGGCTAGGAAGCTCAGAGCGGCAGTGCTTGAGGGGCTCTGGGAGGGCTGCCTAGGGAAGGTGATGGCCAGCAAGAGCTTTCAGTGCTGGCCCCTTTCGTGTGGGAGCAGTGGCTGGACGTTTTGGATTTGGGAGCTGGGCTCTGGCTGTGCTGAGAAGGAACGTCCCCACAGTGATGTGGCTAGGAAGCTCAGAGCCCCAAAGCTTGTGGGGCTGTGGAAGGGCTGCCTAGGGAAGGTGATGGCCAGCAAGAGCTTTCAGTGCTGGCCCCTTTGGTGTGGGAGCAGTGGCTGGACGTTTTGGATTTGGGAGCTGGGCTCTGGCTGTGCTGAGAAGGAACGTCCCCACAGTGATGTGGATAGGAAGCTCAGATCGGCAGTGCTTGTGGGGCTGTGGAAGGGCTGCCTAGGGAAGGTCATCGCCCACAGCAGCTTTCAGTGCTGGCCCCTTTGGTGTGGGAGCAGTGGCTGGACGTTTTGGATTTGGGAGCTGGGCTCTGGCTGTGCTGAGAAGGAACCTCCCCACAGTGATGTGGCTAGGAAGCTCAGAGCGGCAGGGCTTGTGGGGCTGTGGAAGGGCTCTCTAGAGAAGGTGATGGCCAGCAAGAGCTTTCAGTGCTGGCCCCTTTGGTGTGGGAGCAGTGGCTGGACATTTTGGATGTGGGAGCTGGGCTCTGGCTGTGCTGAGAAGGAACGTCCCCACAGTGATGTGGCTAGGAAGCTCAGAGCGGCAGTGCTTGTGGGGCTGTGGAAGGGCACTCTAGAGAAGGTGATGGCCAGCAAGAGCTTTCAGTGCTGGCCCCTTTGGTGTGGGAGCAGTGGCTGGACATTTTGGATTTGGGAGCTGGGCTCTGGCTGTGCTGAGAAGGAAAGTCCCCACAGTGATGTGGCTAGGAAGCTCAGAGCGGCAGTGCTTGTGGGGCTGTGGGAGGGCTGCCTAGGGAAGGTGATGGCCAGCAAGATCTTTCAGTGCTGGCCCCTTTGGTGTGGGAGCAGTGGCTGGACATTTTGGATTTGGGAGCTGGGCTCTGGCTGTGCTGAGAAGGAACGTCCGCAGAGTGCTGTGGCTAGGAAGCTCAGAGCTGCAGTGCTTGTAGGGCTGTGGAAGGGCTGCCTAGGGAAGGTGATGGCCAGCAAGAGATTTCAGTGCTGGCCCCTTTCGTGTGGGAGCAGTGGCTGGACGTTTTGGATTTGGGAGCTGGGCTCTGGCTGTGCTGAGAAGGAACGTCCGCAGAGTGATGTGGCTAGGAAGCTCAGAGCGGCAGGGCTTGTGGGGCTGTGGAAGGGCTCTCTAGAGAAGGTGATGGCCAGCAAGAGCTTTCAGTGCTGGCCCCTTTGGTGTGGGAGCAGTGGCTGGACGTTTTGGATTTGGGAGCTGGGCTCTGGCTGTGCTGAGAAGGAACGTCCCCACAGTGATGTGGCTAGGAAGCTCAGAGCAGCAGTGCTTGTGGGGCTGTGGGAGGGCTGCCTAGGGAAGGTCATCGCCCACAGCAGCTTTCAGTGCTGGCCCCTTTGGTGTGGGAGCAGTGGCTGGACGTTTTGGATTTGGGAGCTGGGCTCTGGCGGTGCTGAGAAGGAACGTCCCCACAGTGATGTGGCTAGGAAGCTCAGAGCGGCAGTGCTTGTGGGGCTGTGGAAGGGCTCTCTAGAGAAGGTGATGGCCAGCAAGAGCTTTCAGTGCTGGCCCCTTTGGTGTGGGAGCAGTGGCTGGACGTTTTGGATTTGGGAGCGGGGCTCTGGCTGTGCTGAGAAGGAACGTCCCCACAGTGATGTGGCTAGGAAGCTCAGAGCGGCAGTGCTTGAGGGGCTGTGGGAGGGCTGCCTAGGGAAGGTGATGGCCAGCAAGATCTTTCAGTGCTGACCCCTTTGGTGTGGGAGCAGTGGCTGGACGTTTTGGATTTGGGAGCTGGGCTCTGGCTGTGCTGAGAAGGAACGCCCGCAGATTGATGTGGCTAGGAAGCTCAGAGCGGCAGTGCTTGTGGGGCTGTGGAAGGGCTGCCTAGGGAAGGTCATCGCCCACAGCAGCTTTCAGTGCTGGCCCCTTTGGTGTGGGAGCAGTGGCTGGACGTTTTGGATTTGGGAGCTGGGCTCTGGCTGTGCTGAGAAGGATCGTCCCCACAGTGATGTGGCTAGGAAGCTCAGAGCGGCAGTGTTTGTGGGGTTGTGGGAGGGCTGCCTAGGGAAGGTGATGGCCAGCAAGATCTTTCACTGCTGGCCCCTTTGGTGTGGGAGCAGTGGCTGGACGTTTTGGATTTGGGAGCTGGGCTCTGGCTGTGCTGAGAAGGAACGTCCCCACAGTGATGTGGCTAGGAAGCTCAGAGCCCCAAAGCTTATGGGGCTGTGGAAGGGCTGCCTAGGGAAGGTCATCGCCCGCAACAGCTTTCAGTGCTGGCCCCTTTGGTGTGGGAGCAGTGGCTGGACGTTTTGGATTTGGGAGCTGGGCTCTGGCTGTGCTGAGAAGGAACGTCCCCACAGTGATGTGGCTAGGAAGCTCAGAGCGGCAGTGCTTGAGGGGCTGTGGGAGGGCTGCCTAGGGAAGGTGATGGCCAGCAAGAGCTTTCAGTGCTGGCCCCTTTGGTGTGGGAGCAGTGGCTGGACGTTTTGGATTTGGGAGCTGGGCTCTGGCTGTGCTGAGAAGGAACGTCCGCAGAGTGAAGTGGCTAGGAAGCTCAGAGCGGCAGTGCTTGAGGGGCTGTGGGAGGGCTGCCTAGGGAAGGTGATGGCCAGCAAGATCTTTCAGTGCTGACCCCTTTGGTGTGGGAGCAGTGGCTGGACGTTTTGGATTTGGGAGCTGGGCTCTGGCTGTGCTGAGAAGGAACGTCCCCACAGTGATGTGGCTAGGAAGCTCAGAGCGGCAGTGCTTGTGGGGCTGTGGAAGGGCTGCCTAGGGAAGGTCATCGCCCACAGCAGCTTTCAGTGCTGGCCCCTTTGGTGTGGGAGCAGTGGCTGGACGTTTTGGATTTGGGAGCTGGGCTCTGGCTGTGCTGAGAAGGAACGTCCGCAGAGTGATGTGGCTAGGAAGCTCAGAGCGGCAGTGCTTGAGGGGTTGTGGGAGGGCTGCCTAGGGAAGGTGATGGCCAGCAAGAGCTTTCAGTGCTGGCCCCTTTGGTGTGGGAGCAGTGGCTGGACGTTTTGGATTTGGGAGCTGGGCTCTGGCTGTGCTGAGAAGGAACGTCCCCACAGTGATGTGGCTAGGAAGCTCAGAGCGGCAGGGCTTGTGGGGCTGTGGAAGGGCTGCCTAGGGAAGGTCATCGCCCGCAACAGCTTTCAGTGCTGGCCCCTTTGGTGTGGGAGCAGTGGCTGGACGTTTTGGATTTGGGAGCTGGGCTCTGGCTGTGCTGAGAAGGAACGTCCCCACAGTGATGTGGCTAGGAAGCTCAGAGCCCCAAAGCTTATGGGGCTGTGGAAGGGCTGCCTAGGGAAGGTCATCGCCCGCAACAGCTTTCAGTGCTGGCCCCTTTGGTGTGGGAGCAGTGGCTGGACGTTTTGGATTTGGGAGCTGGGCTCTGGCTGTGCTGAGAAGGAACGTCCCCACAGTGATGTGGCTAGGAAGCTCAGAGCGGCAGTGCTTGAGGGGCTGTGGGAGGGCTGCCTAGGGAAGGTGATGGCCAGCAAGAGCTTTCAGTGCTGGCCCCTTTGGTGTGGGAGCAGTGGCTGGACGTTTTGGATTTGGGAGCGGGGCTCTGGCTGTGCTGAGAAGGAACGTCTGCAGAGTGAAGTGGCTAGGAAGCTCAGAGCGGCAGTGCTTGTGGGGCTGTGGAAGGGCTCTCTAGAGAAGGTGATGGCCAGGAAGAGCTTTCAGTGCTGGCCCCTTTGGTGTGGGAGCAGTGGCTGGACGTTTTGGATTTGGGAGCTGGGCTCTGGCTGTGCTGAGAAGGATCGTCCCCACAGTGATGTGGCTAGGAAGCTCAGAGCGGCAGTGTTTGTGGGGTTGTGGGAGGGCTGCCTAGGGAAGGTGATGGCCAGCAAGATCTTTCACTGCTGGCCCCTTTGGTGTGGGAGCAGTGGCTGGACGTTTTGGATTTGGGAGCTGGGCTCTGGCTGTGCTGAGAAGGAACGCCCGCAGATTGATGTGGCTAGGAAGCTCAGAGCGGCAGGGCTTGTGGGGCTGTGGAAGGGCTGCCTAGGGAAGGTCATCGCCCGCAACAGCTTTCAGTGCTGGCCCCTTTGGTGTGGGAGCAGTGGCTGGACGTTTTGGATTTGGGAGCTGGGCTCTGGCTGTGCTGAGAAGGAACGTCCGCAGAGTGATGTGGCTAGGAAGCTCAGAGCGGCAGTGCTTGAGGGGCTGTGGGAGGGCTGCCTAGGGAAGGTGATGGCCAGCAAGAGCTTTCAGTGCTGGCCCCTTTGGTGTGGGAGCAGTGGCTGGACGTTTTGGATTTGGGAGCTGGGCTCTGGCTGTGCTGAGAAGGAACGTCTGCAGAGTGAAGTGGCTAGGAAGCTCAGAGCGGCAGTGCTTGTGGGGCTGTGGAAGGGCTCTCTAGAGAAGGTGATGGCCAGGAAGAGCTTTCAGTGCTGGCCCCTTTGGTGTGGGAGCAGTGGCTGGACGTTTTGGATTTGGGAGCTGGGCTCTGGCTGTGCTGAGAAGGATCGTCCCCACAGTGATGTGGCTAGGAAGCTCAGAGCGGCAGTGTTTGTGGGGTTGTGGGAGGGCTGCCTAGGGAAGGTGATGGCCAGCAAGATCTTTCACTGCTGGCCCCTTTGGTGTGGGAGCAGTGGCTGGACGTTTTGGATTTGGGAGCTGGGCTCTGGCTGTGCTGAGAAGGAACGCCCGCAGATTGATGTGGCTAGGAAGCTCAGAGCGGCAGGGCTTGTGGGGCTGTGGAAGGGCTGCCTAGGGAAGGTCATCGCCCGCAACAGCTTTCAGTGCTGGCCCCTTTGGTGTGGGAGCAGTGGCTGGACGTTTTGGATTTGGGAGCTGGGCTCTGGCTGTGCTGAGAAGGAACGTCCGCAGAGTGCTGTGGCTAGGAAGCTCAGAGCGGCAGTGCTTGAGGGGTTGTGGGAGGACTGCCTAGGGAAGGTGATGGCCAGCAAGAGCTTTCAGTGCTGGCCCGTTTCGTGTGGGAGCAGTGGCTGGACGTTTTGGATTTGGGAGCTGGGCTCTGGCTGTGCTGAGAAGGAACGTCCCCAGAGTGATGTGGCTAGGAAGCTCAGAGCGGCAGGGCTTGTGGGGCTGTGGAAGGGCTGCCTAGGGAAGGTCATCGCCCGCAACAGCTTTCAGTGCTGGCCCCTTTGGTGTGGGAGCAGTGGCTGGACGTTTTGGATTTGGGAGCTGGGCTCTGGCTGTGCTGAGAAGGAACGTCCCCACAGTGATGTGGCTAGGAAGCTCAGAGCCCCAAAGCTTATGGGGCTGTGGAAGGGCTGCCTAGGGAAGGTCATCGCCCGCAACAGCTTTCAGTGCTGGCCCCTTTGGTGTGGGAGCAGTGGCTGGACGTTTTGGATTTGGGAGCTGGGCTCTGGCTGTGCTGAGAAGGAACGTCCCCACAGTGATGTGGCTAGGAAGCTCAGAGCGGCAGTGCTTGAGGGGCTGTGGGAGGGCTGCCTAGGGAAGGTGATGGCCAGCAAGAGCTTTCAGTGCTGGCCCCTTTGGTGTGGGAGCAGTGGCTGGACGTTTTGGATTTGGGAGCTGGGCTCTGGCTGTGCTGAGAAGGAACGTCCGCAGAGTGAAGTGGCTAGGAAGCTCAGAGCGGCAGTGCTTGAGGGGCTGTGGGAGGGCTGCCTAGGGAAGGTGATGGCCAGCAAGATCTTTCAGTGCTGACCCCTTTGGTGTGGGAGCAGTGGCTGGACGTTTTGGATTTGGGAGCTGGGCTCTGGCTGTGCTGAGAAGGAACGTCCCCACAGTGATGTGGCTAGGAAGCTCAGAGCGGCAGTGCTTGTGGGGCTGTGGAAGGGCTGCCTAGGGAAGGTCATCGCCCACAGCAGCTTTCAGTGCTGGCCCCTTTGGTGTGGGAGCAGTGGCTGGACGTTTTGGATTTGGGAGCTGGGCTCTGGCTGTGCTGAGAAGGAACGTCCGCAGAGTGATGTGGCTAGGAAGCTCAGAGCGGCAGTGCTTGAGGGGTTGTGGGAGGGCTGCCTAGGGAAGGTGATGGCCAGCAAGAGCTTTCAGTGCTGGCCCCTTTGGTGTGGGAGCAGTGGCTGGACGTTTTGGATTTGGGAGCTGGGCTCTGGCTGTGCTGAGAAGGAACGTCCCCACAGTGATGTGGCTAGGAAGCTCAGAGCCCCAAAGCTTGTGGGGCTGTGGAAGGGCTGCCTAGGGAAGGTCATCGCCCGCAACAGCTTTCAGTGCTGGCCCCTTTGGTGTGGGAGCAGTGGCTGGACGTTTTGGATTTGGGAGCTGGGCTCTGGCTGTGCTGAGAAGGAACGTCCCCACAGTGATGTGGCTAGGAAGCTCAGAGCCCCAAAGCTTATGGGGCTGTGGAAGGGCTGCCTAGGGAAGGTCATCGCCCGCAACAGCTTTCAGTGCTGGCCCCTTTGGTGTGGGAGCAGTGGCTGGACGTTTTGGATTTGGGAGCTGGGCTCTGGCTGTGCTGAGAAGGAACGTCCCCACAGTGATGTGGCTAGGAAGCTCAGAGCGGCAGTGCTTGAGGGGCTGTGGGAGGGCTGCCTAGGGAAGGTGATGGCCAGCAAGAGCTTTCAGTGCTGGCCCCTTTGGTGTGGGAGCAGTGGCTGGACGTTTTGGATTTGGGAGCTGGGCTCTGGCTGTGCTGAGAAGGAACGTCTGCAGAGAGAAGTGGCTAGGAAGCTCAGAGCGGCAGTGCTTGTGGGGCTGTGGAAGGGCTCTCTAGAGAAGGTGATGGCCAGGAAGAGCTTACAGTGCTGGCCCCTTTGGTGTGGGAGCAGTGGCTGGACGTTTTGGATTTGGGAGCTGGGCTCTGGCTGTGCTGAGAAGGATCGTCCCCACAGTGATGTGGCTAGGAAGCTCAGAGCGGCAGTGTTTGTGGGGTTGTGGGAGGGCTGCCTAGGGAAGGTGATGGCCAGCAAGATCTTTCACTGCTGGCCCCTTTGGTGTGGGAGCAGTGGCTGGACGTTTTGGATTTGGGAGCTGGGCTCTGGCTGTGCTGAGAAGGAACGCCCGCAGATTGATGTGGCTAGGAAGCTCAGAGCGGCAGGGCTTGTGGGGCTGTGGAAGGGCTGCCTAGGGAAGGTCATCGCCCGCAACAGCTTTCAGTGCTGGCCCCTTTGGTGTGGGAGCAGTGGCTGGACGTTTTGGATTTGGGAGCTGGGCTCTGGCTGTGCTGAGAAGGAACGTCCGCAGAGTGCTGTGGCTAGGAAGCTCAGAGCGGCAGTGCTTGAGGGGTTGTGGGAGGACTGCCTAGGGAAGGTGATGGCCAGCAAGAGCTTTCAGTGCTGGCCCGTTTCGTGTGGGAGCAGTGGCTGGACGTTTTGGATTTGGGAGCTGGGCTCTGGCTGTGCTGAGAAGGAACGTCCCCACAGTGATGTGGCTAGGAAGCTCAGAGCGGCAGGGCTTGTGGGGCTGTGGAAGGGCTGCCTAGGGAAGGTCATCGCCCGCAACAGCTTTCAGTGCTGGCCCCTTTGGTGTGGGAGCAGTGGCTGGACGTTTTGGATTTGGGAGCTGGGCTCTGGCTGTGCTGAGAAGGAACGTCCCCACAGTGATGTGGCTAGGAAGCTCAGAGCCCCAAAGCTTATGGGGCTGTGGAAGGGCTGCCTAGGGAAGGTCATCGCCCGCAACAGCTTTCAGTGCTGGCCCCTTTGGTGTGGGAGCAGTGGCTGGACGTTTTGGATTTGGGAGCTGGGCTCTGGCTGTGCTGAGAAGGAACGTCCCCAGAGTGATGTGGCTAGGAAGCTCAGAGCGGCAGTGCTTGAGGGGCTGTGGGAGGGCTGCCTAGGGAAGGTGATGGCCAGCAAGAGCTTTCAGTGCTGGCCCCTTTGGTGTGGGAGCAGTGGCTGGACGTTTTGGATTTGGGAGCTGGGCTCTGGCTGTGCTGAGAAGGAACGTCTGCAGAGTGAAGTGGCTAGGAAGCTCAGAGCGGCAGTGCTTGTGGGGCTGTGGAAGGGCTCTCTAGAGAAGGTGATGGCCAGGAAGAGCTTTCAGTGCTGGCCCCTTTGGTGTGGGAGCAGTGGCTGGACGTTTTGGATTTGGGAGCTGGGCTCTGGCTGTGCTGAGAAGGATCGTCCCCACAGTGATGTGGCTAGGAAGCTCAGAGCGGCAGTGTTTGTGGGGTTGTGGGAGGGCTGCCTAAGGAAGGTGATGGCCAGCAAGATCTTTCACTGCTGGCCCCTTTGGTGTGGGAGCAGTGGCTGGACGTTTTGGATTTGGGAGCTGGGCTCTGGCTGTGCTGAGAAGGAACGCCCGCAGATTGATGTGGCTAGGAAGCTCAGAGCGGCAGGGCTTGTGGGGCTGTGGAAGGGCTGCCTAGGGAAGGTCATCGCCCGCAACAGCTTTCAGTGCTGGCCCCTTTGGTGTGGGAGCAGTGGCTGGACGTTTTGGATTTGGGAGCTGGGCTCTGGCTGTGCTGAGAAGGAACGTCCGCAGAGTGCTGTGGCTAGGAAGCTCAGAGCGGCAGTG
Organism: Aptenodytes patagonicus; assembly: GCF_965638725.1. Classification (NCBI taxonomy): domain Eukaryota; kingdom Metazoa; phylum Chordata; class Aves; order Sphenisciformes; family Spheniscidae; genus Aptenodytes; species Aptenodytes patagonicus. Next base: position 408,608 of record NW_027472031.1, on the reverse strand, counting down.
CTTGAGGGGCTGTGGGAGGGCTGCCTAGGGAAGGTGATGGCCAGCAAGAGCTTTCAGTGCTGGCCCCTTTGGTGTGGGAGCAGTGGCTGGACGTTTTGGATTTGGGAGCTGGGCTCTGGCTGTGCTGAGAAGGAACGTCCGCAGAGTGAAGTGGCTAGGAAGCTCAGAGCGGCAGTGCTTGAGGGGCTGTGGGAGGGCTGGCTAGGGAAGGTGATGGCCAGCAAGATCTTTCAGTGCTGGCCCCTTTGGTGTGGGAGCAGTGGCTGGACGTTTTGGATTTGGGAGCTGGGCTCTGGCTGTGCTGAGAAGGAACGCCCGCAGATTGATGTGGCTAGGAAGCTCAGAGCGGCAGTGCTTGTGGGGCTGTGGAAGGGCTGCCTAGGGAAGGTCATCGCCCACAGCAGCTTTCAGTGCTGGCCCCTTTGGTGTGGGAGCAGTGGCTGGACGTTTTGGATTTGGGAGCTGGGCTCTGGCTGTGCTGAGAAGGATCGTCCCCACAGTGATGTGGCTAGGAAGCTCAGAGCGGCAGTGCTTGAGGGGTTGTGGGAGGGCTGCCTAGGGAAGGTGATGGCCAGCAAGAGCTTTCAGTGCTGGCCCCTTTGGTGTGGGAGCAGTGGCTGGACGTTTTGGATTTGGGAGCTGGGCTCTGGCTGTGCTGAGAAGGAACGTCCCCAGAGTGATGTGGCTAGGAAGCTCAGAGCGGCAGGGCTTGTTGGGCTGTGGAAGGGCTGCCTAGGGAAGGTCATCGCCCGCAACAGCTTTCAGTGCTGGCCCCTTTGGTGTGGGAGCAGTGGCTGGACGTTTTGGATTTGGGAGCTGGGCTCTGGCTGTGCTGAGAAGGAACGTCCCCACAGTGATGTGGCTAGGAAGCTCAGAGCGGCAGTGCTTGTGGGGCTGTGGGAGGGCTGCCTAGGGAAGGTGATGGCCAGCAAGATCTTTCAGTGCTGGCCCCTTTGGTGTGGGAGCAGTGGCTGGACGTTTTGGATTTGGGAGCTGGGCTCTGGCTGTGCTGAGAAGGAACGCCCGCAGATTGATGTGGCTAGGAAGCTCAGAGCGGCAGGGCTTGTGGGGCTGTGGAAGGGCTGCCTAGGGAAGGTCATCGCCCGCAACAGCTTTCAGTGCTGGCCCCTTTGGTGTGGGAGCAGTGGCTGGACGTTTTGGATTTGGGAGCTGGGCTCTGGCTGTGCTGAGAAGGAACGTCCGCAGAGTGATGTGGCTAGGAAGCTCAGAGCGGCAGTGCTTGAGGGGCTGTGGGAGGGCTGCCTAGGGAAGGTGATGGCCAGCAAGAGCTTTCAGTGCTGGCCCCTTTGGTGTGGGAGCAGTGGCTGGACGTTTTGGATTTGGGAGCTGGGCTCTGGCTGTGCTGAGAAGGAACGTCTGCAGAGTGAAGTGGCTAGGAAGCTCAGAGCGGCAGTGCTTGTGGGGCTGTGGAAGGGCTCTCTAGAGAAGGTGATGGCCAGGAAGAGCTTTCAGTGCTGGCCCCTTTGGTGTGGGAGCAGTGGCTGGACGTTTTGGATTTGGGAGCTGGGCTCTGGCTGTGCTGAGAAGGATCGTCCCCACAGTGATGTGGCTAGGAAGCTCAGAGCGGCAGTGTTTGTGGGGTTGTGGGAGGGCTGCCTAGGGAAGGTGATGGCCAGCAAGATCTTTCACTGCTGGCCCCTTTGGTGTGGGAGCAGTGGCTGGACGTTTTGGATTTGGGAGCTGGGCTCTGGCTGTGCTGAGAAGGAACGCCCGCAGATTGATGTGGCTAGGAAGCTCAGAGCGGCAGGGCTTGTGGGGCTGTGGAAGGGCTGCCTAGGGAAGGTCATCGCCCGCAACAGCTTTCAGTGCTGGCCCCTTTGGTGTGGGAGCAGTGGCTGGACGTTTTGGATTTGGGAGCTGGGCTCTGGCTGTGCTGAGAAGGAACGTCCGCAGAGTGCTGTGGCTAGGAAGCTCAGAGCGGCAGTGCTTGAGGGGTTGTGGGAGGACTGCCTAGGGAAGGTGATGGCCAGCAAGAGCTTTCAGTGCTGGCCCGTTTCGTGTGGGAGCAGTGGCTGGACGTTTTGGATTTGGGAGCTGGGCTCTGGCTGTGCTGAGAAGGAACGTCCCCAGAGTGATGTGGCTAGGAAGCTCAGAGCGGCAGGGCTTGTGGGGCTGTGGAAGGGCTGCCTAGGGAAGGTCATCGCCCGCAACAGCTTTCAGTGCTGGCCCCTTTGGTGTGGGAGCAGTGGCTGGACGTTTTGGATTTGGGAGCTGGGCTCTGGCTGTGCTGAGAAGGAACGTCCCCACAGTGATGTGGCTAGGAAGCTCAGAGCCCCAAAGCTTATGGGGCTGTGGAAGGGCTGCCTAGGGAAGGTCATCGCCCGCAACAGCTTTCAGTGCTGGCCCCTTTGGTGTGGGAGCAGTGGCTGGACGTTTTGGATTTGGGAGCTGGGCTCTGGCTGTGCTGAGAAGGAACGTCCCCACAGTGATGTGGCTAGGAAGCTCAGAGCGGCAGTGCTTGAGGGGCTGTGGGAGGGCTGCCTAGGGAAGGTGATGGCCAGCAAGAGCTTTCAGTGCTGGCCCCTTTGGTGTGGGAGCAGTGGCTGGACGTTTTGGATTTGGGAGCTGGGCTCTGGCTGTGCTGAGAAGGAACGTCCGCAGAGTGAAGTGGCTAGGAAGCTCAGAGCGGCAGTGCTTGAGGGGCTGTGGGAGGGCTGCCTAGGGAAGGTGATGGCCAGCAAGATCTTTCAGTGCTGACCCCTTTGGTGTGGGAGCAGTGGCTGGACGTTTTGGATTTGGGAGCTGGGCTCTGGCTGTGCTGAGAAGGAACGTCCCCACAGTGATGTGGCTAGGAAGCTCAGAGCGGCAGTGCTTGTGGGGCTGTGGAAGGGCTGCCTAGGGAAGGTCATCGCCCACAGCAGCTTTCAGTGCTGGCCCCTTTGGTGTGGGAGCAGTGGCTGGACGTTTTGGATTTGGGAGCTGGGCTCTGGCTGTGCTGAGAAGGAACGTCCGCAGAGTGATGTGGCTAGGAAGCTCAGAGCGGCAGTGCTTGAGGGGTTGTGGGAGGGCTGCCTAGGGAAGGTGATGGCCAGCAAGAGCTTTCAGTGCTGGCCCCTTTGGTGTGGGAGCAGTGGCTGGACGTTTTGGATTTGGGAGCTGGGCTCTGGCTGTGCTGAGAAGGAACGTCCCCACAGTGATGTGGCTAGGAAGCTCAGAGCCCCAAAGCTTGTGGGGCTGTGGAAGGGCTGCCTAGGGAAGGTCATCGCCCGCAACAGCTTTCAGTGCTGGCCCCTTTGGTGTGGGAGCAGTGGCTGGACGTTTTGGATTTGGGAGCTGGGCTCTGGCTGTGCTGAGAAGGAACGTCCCCACAGTGATGTGGCTAGGAAGCTCAGAGCCCCAAAGCTTATGGGGCTGTGGAAGGGCTGCCTAGGGAAGGTCATCGCCCGCAACAGCTTTCAGTGCTGGCCCCTTTGGTGTGGGAGCAGTGGCTGGACGTTTTGGATTTGGGAGCTGGGCTCTGGCTGTGCTGAGAAGGAACGTCCCCACAGTGATGTGGCTAGGAAGCTCAGAGCGGCAGTGCTTGAGGGGCTGTGGGAGGGCTGCCTAGGGAAGGTGATGGCCAGCAAGAGCTTTCAGTGCTGGCCCCTTTGGTGTGGGAGCAGTGGCTGGACGTTTTGGATTTGGGAGCTGGGCTCTGGCTGTGCTGAGAAGGAACGTCTGCAGAGTGAAGTGGCTAGGAAGCTCAGAGCGGCAGTGCTTGTGGGGCTGTGGAAGGGCTCTCTAGAGAAGGTGATGGCCAGGAAGAGCTTACAGTGCTGGCCCCTTTGGTGTGGGAGCAGTGGCTGGACGTTTTGGATTTGGGAGCTGGGCTCTGGCTGTGCTGAGAAGGATCGTCCCCACAGTGATGTGGCTAGGAAGCTCAGAGCGGCAGTGTTTGTGGGGTTGTGGGAGGGCTGCCTAGGGAAGGTGATGGCCAGCAAGATCTTTCACTGCTGGCCCCTTTGGTGTGGGAGCAGTGGCTGGACGTTTTGGATTTGGGAGCTGGGCTCTGGCTGTGCTGAGAAGGAACGCCCGCAGATTGATGTGGCTAGGAAGCTCAGAGCGGCAGGGCTTGTGGGGCTGTGGAAGGGCTGCCTAGGGAAGGTCATCGCCCGCAACAGCTTTCAGTGCTGGCCCCTTTGGTGTGGGAGCAGTGGCTGGACGTTTTGGATTTGGGAGCTGGGCTCTGGCTGTGCTGAGAAGGAACGTCCGCAGAGTGCTGTGGCTAGGAAGCTCAGAGCGGCAGTGCTTGAGGGGTTGTGGGAGGACTGCCTAGGGAAGGTGATGGCCAGCAAGAGCTTTCAGTGCTGGCCCGTTTCGTGTGGGAGCAGTGGCTGGACGTTTTGGATTTGGGAGCTGGGCTCTGGCTGTGCTGAGAAGGAACGTCCCCACAGTGATGTGGCTAGGAAGCTCAGAGCGGCAGGGCTTGTGGGGCTGTGGAAGGGCTGCCTAGGGAAGGTCATCGCCCGCAACAGCTTTCAGTGCTGGCCCCTTTGGTGTGGGAGCAGTGGCTGGACGTTTTGGATTTGGGAGCTGGGCTCTGGCTGTGCTGAGAAGGAACGTCCCCACAGTGATGTGGCTAGGAAGCTCAGAGCCCCAAAGCTTATGGGGCTGTGGAAGGGCTGCCTAGGGAAGGTCATCGCCCGCAACAGCTTTCAGTGCTGGCCCCTTTGGTGTGGGAGCAGTGGCTGGACGTTTTGGATTTGGGAGCTGGGCTCTGGCTGTGCTGAGAAGGAACGTCCCCAGAGTGATGTGGCTAGGAAGCTCAGAGCGGCAGTGCTTGAGGGGCTGTGGGAGGGCTGCCTAGGGAAGGTGATGGCCAGCAAGAGCTTTCAGTGCTGGCCCCTTTGGTGTGGGAGCAGTGGCTGGACGTTTTGGATTTGGGAGCTGGGCTCTGGCTGTGCTGAGAAGGAACGTCTGCAGAGTGAAGTGGCTAGGAAGCTCAGAGCGGCAGTGCTTGTGGGGCTGTGGAAGGGCTCTCTAGAGAAGGTGATGGCCAGGAAGAGCTTTCAGTGCTGGCCCCTTTGGTGTGGGAGCAGTGGCTGGACGTTTTGGATTTGGGAGCTGGGCTCTGGCTGTGCTGAGAAGGATCGTCCCCACAGTGATGTGGCTAGGAAGCTCAGAGCGGCAGTGTTTGTGGGGTTGTGGGAGGGCTGCCTAAGGAAGGTGATGGCCAGCAAGATCTTTCACTGCTGGCCCCTTTGGTGTGGGAGCAGTGGCTGGACGTTTTGGATTTGGGAGCTGGGCTCTGGCTGTGCTGAGAAGGAACGCCCGCAGATTGATGTGGCTAGGAAGCTCAGAGCGGCAGGGCTTGTGGGGCTGTGGAAGGGCTGCCTAGGGAAGGTCATCGCCCGCAACAGCTTTCAGTGCTGGCCCCTTTGGTGTGGGAGCAGTGGCTGGACGTTTTGGATTTGGGAGCTGGGCTCTGGCTGTGCTGAGAAGGAACGTCCGCAGAGTGCTGTGGCTAGGAAGCTCAGAGCGGCAGTGCTTGAGGGGCTGTGGGAGGGCTGCCTAGGGAAGGTGATGGCCAGCAAGAGCTTTCAGTGCTGGCCCCTTTGGTGTGGGAGCAGTGGCTGGACGTTTTGGATTTGGGAGCTGGGCTCTGGCTGTGCTGAGAAGGAACGTCCGCAGAGTGAAGTGGCTAGGAAGCTCAGAGCGGCAGTGCTTGAGGGGCTGTGGGAGGGCTGGCTAGGGAAGGTGATGGCCAGCAAGATCTTTCAGTGCTGGCCCCTTTGGTGTGGGAGCAGTGGCTGGACGTTTTGGATTTGGGAGCTGGGCTCTGGCTGTGCTGAGAAGGAACGCCCGCAGATTGATGTGGCTAGGAAGCTCAGAGCGGCAGTGCTTGTGGGGCTGTGGAAGGGCTGCCTAGGGAAGGTCATCGCCCACAGCAGCTTTCAGTGCTGGCCCCTTTGGTGTGGGAGCAGTGGCTGGACGTTTTGGATTTGGGAGCTGGGCTCTGGCTGTGCTGAGAAGGATCGTCCCCACAGTGATGTGGCTAGGAAGCTCAGAGCGGCAGTGCTTGAGGGGTTGTGGGAGGGCTGCCTAGGGAAGGTGATGGCCAGCAAGAGCTTTCAGTGCTGGCCCCTTTGGTGTGGGAGCAGTGGCTGGACGTTTTGGATTTGGGAGCTGGGCTCTGGCTGTGCTGAGAAGGAACGTCCCCAGAGTGATGTGGCTAGGAAGCTCAGAGCGGCAGGGCTTGTTGGGCTGTGGAAGGGCTGCCTAGGGAAGGTCATCGCCCGCAACAGCTTTCAGTGCTGGCCCCTTTGGTGTGGGAGCAGTGGCTGGACGTTTTGGATTTGGGAGCTGGGCTCTGGCTGTGCTGAGAAGGAACGTCCCCACAGTGATGTGGCTAGGAAGCTCAGAGCGGCAGTGCTTGTGGGGCTGTGGGAGGGCTGCCTAGGGAAGGTGATGGCCAGCAAGATCTTTCAGTGCTGGCCCCTTTGGTGTGGGAGCAGTGGCTGGACGTTTTGGATTTGGGAGCTGGGCTCTGGCTGTGCTGAGAAGGAACGTCCGCAGAGTGAAGTGGCTAGGAAGCTCAGAGCGGCAGTGCTTGTGGGGCTGTGGAAGGGCTCTCTAGAGAAGGTGATGACCAGGAAGAGCTTTCAGTGCTGGCCCCTTTGGTGTGGGAGCAGTGGCTGGACGTTTTGGATTTGGGAGCTGGGCTCTGGCTGTGCTGAGAAGGAACGTCCCCAGAGTGATGTGGCTAGGAAGCTCAGAGCGGCAGGGCTTGTGGGGCTGTGGAAGGACTCTCTAGAGAAGGTGATGGCCAGCAAGAGCTTTCAGTGCTGGCCCCTTTGGTGTGGGAGCAGTGGCTGGACGTTTTGGATTTGGGAGCTGGGCTCTGGCTGTGCTGAGAAGGAACGTCCCCACAGTGATGTGGCTAGGAAGCTCAGAGCCCCAAAGCATGTGGGGCTGTGGAAGGGCTGCCAAGGGAAGGTGATGGCCAGCAATAGCTTTCAGTGCTGGCCCCTTTGGTGTGGGAGCAGTGGCTGGACGTTTTGGATTTGGGAGCTGGGCTCTGGCTGTGCTGAGAAGGAACGTCCCCACAGTGATGTGGCTAGGAAGCTCAGAGCGGCAGTGCTTGAGGGGCTGTGGGAGGGCTGCCTAGGGAAGGTGATGGCCAGCAAGATCTTTCAGTGCTGACCCCTTTGGTGTGGGAGCAGTGGCTGGACGTTTTGGATTTGGGAGCTGGGCTCTGGCTGTGCTGAGAAGGAACGCCCGCAGATTGATGTGGCTAGGAAGCTCAGAGCGGCAGTGCTTGTGGGGCTGTGGAAGGGCTGCCTAGGGAAGGTCATCGCCCACAGCAGCTTTCACTGCTGGCCCCTTTGGTGTGGGAGCAGTGGCTGGACGTTTTGGATTTGGGAGCTGGGCTCTGGCTGTGCTGAGAAGGATCGTCCCCACAGTGATGTGGCTAGGAAGCTCAGAGCGGCAGTGCTTGAGGGGTTGTGGGAGGGCTGCCTAGGGAAGGTGATGGCCAGCAAGAGCTTTCAGTGCTGGCCCCTTTGGTGTGGGAGCAGTGGCTGGACGTTTTGGATTTGGGAGCTGGGCTCTGGCTGTGCTGAGAAGGAACGTCCGCAGAGTGATGTGGCTAGGAAGCTCAGAGCGGCAGGGCTTGTGGGGCTGTGGAAGGGCTGCCTAGGGAAGGTCATCGCCCGCAACAGCTTTCAGTGCTGGCCCCTTTGGTGTGGGAGCAGTGGCTGGACGTTTTGGATTTGGGAGCTGGGCTCTGGCTGTGCTGAGAAGGAACGTCCCCACAGTGATGTGGCTAGGAAGCTCAGAGCGGCAGTGCTTGAGGGGCTGTGGGAGGGCTGCCTAGGGAAGGTGATGGCCAGCAAGATCTTTCAGTGCTGGCCCCTTTGGTGTGGGAGCAGTGGCTGGACGTTTTGGATTTGGGAGCTGGGCTCTGGCTGTGCTGAGAAGGAACGTCCGCAGAGTGAAGTGGCTAGAAAGCTCAGAACGGCAGTGCTTGTGGGGCTGTGGAAGGGCTGCCTAGGGAAGGTCATCGCCCACAGCAGCTTTCAGTGCTGGCCCCTTTGGTGTGGGAGCAGTGGTTGGACGTTTTGGATTTGGGAGCTGGGCTCTGGCTGTGCTGAGAAGGAACGTCCGCAGAATCCTGTGGCTAGGAAGCTCAGAGCGGCAGTGCTTGTGGGGCTGTGTTAGGGCTCTCTAGAGAAGGTGATGGCCAGCAAGAGCTTTCAGTGCTGGCCCGTTTCGTGTGGGAGCAGTGGCTGGACGTTTTGGATTTGGGAGCTGGGCTCTGGCTGTGCTGAGAAGGAACGTCCCCACAGTGATGTCGCTAGGAAGCTCAGAGCCCCAAAGCTTGTGGGGCTGTGGAAGGGCTGCCTAGGGAAGGTCATCGCCCGCAACAGCTTTCAGTGCTGGCCCCTTTGGTGTGGGAGCAGTGGCTGGACGTTTTGGATTTGGGAGCTGGGCTCTGGCTGTGCTGAGAAGGAACGTCCCCACAGTGATGTGGCTAGGAAGCTCAGAGCTGCAGTGCTTGAGGGGCTGTGGGAGGGCTGCCTAGGGAAGGTGATGGCCAGCAAGATCTTTCAGTGCTGGCCCCTTTGGTGTGGGAGCAGTGGCTGGACGTTTTGGATTTGGGAGCTGGGCTCTGGCTGTGCTGAGAAGGATCGTCCCCACAGTGATGTGGCTAGGAAGCTCAGAGCGGCAGTGTTTGTGGGGTTGTGGGAGGGCTGCCTAGGGAAGGTGATGGCCAGCAAGAGCTTTCAGTGCTGGCCCGTTTCGTGTGGGAGCAGTGGCTGGACGTTTTGGATTTGGGAGCTGGGCTCTGGCTGTGCTGAGAAGGAACGTCCCCAGAGTGATGTGGCTAGGAAGCTCAGAGCGGCAGTGCTTGTGGGGCTGTGGAAGGGCTGCCTAGGGAAGGTCATCGCCCGCAACAGCTTTCAGTGCTGGCCCCTTTGGTGTGGGAGCAGTGGCTGGACGTTTTGGATTTGGGAGCTGGGCTCTGGCTGTGCTGAGAAGGATCGTCCCCACAGTGATGTGGCTAGGAAGCTCAGAGCGGCAGTGCTTGAGGGGTTGTGGGAGGGCTGCCTAGGGAAGGTGATGGCCAGCAAGAGCTTTCAGTGCTGGCCCGTTTCGTGTGGGAGCAGTGGCTGGACGTTTTGGATTTGGGAGCTGGGCTCTGGCTGTGCTGAGAAGGAACGTCCCCACAGTGATGTGGCTAGGAAGCTCAGAGCCCCAAAGCTTATGGGGCTGTGGAAGGGCTGCCTAGGGAAGGTCATCGCCCGCAACAGCTTTCAGTGCTGGCCCCTTTGGTGTGGGAGCAGTGGCTGGACGTTTTGGATTTGGGAGCTGGGCTCTGGCTGTGCTGAGAAGGAACGTCCCCACAGTGATGTGGCTAGGAAGCTCAGAGCGGCAGTGCTTGAGGGGCTGTGGGAGGGCTGGCTAGGGAAGGTGATGGCCAGCAAGATCTTTCAGTGCTGGCCCCTTTGGTGTGGGAGCAGTGGCTGGACGTTTTGGATTTGGGAGCTGGGCTCTGGCTGTGCTGAGAAGGAACGTCCCCAGAGTGATGTGGCTAGGAAGCTCAGAGCGGCAGGGCTTGTGGGGCTGTGGAAGGGCTGCCTAGGGAAGGTCATCGCCCGCAACAGCTTTCAGTGCTGGCCCCTTTGGTGTGGGAGCAGTGGCTGGACGTTTTGGATTTGGGAGCGGGGCTCTGGCTGTGCTGAGAAGGAACGTCCCCACAGTGATGTGGCTAGGAAGCTCAGAGCGGCAGTGCTTGAGGGGCTGTGGGAGGGCTGCCTAGGGAAGGTGATGGCCAGCAAGATCTTTCAGTGCTGGCCCCTTTGGTGTGGGAGCAGTGGCTGGACGTTTTGGATTTGGGAGCTGGGCTCTGGCTGTGCTGAGAAGGAACGTCCGCAGAGTGAAGTGGCTAGGAAGCTCAGAGCGGCAGTGCTTGAGGGGCTGTGGGAGGGCTGCCTAGGGAAGGTGATGGCCAGCAAGAGCTTTCAGTGCTGGCCCGTTTCGTGTGGGAGCAGTGGCTTGACGTTTTGGATTTGGGAGCTGGGCTCTGGCTGTGCTGAGAAGGAACGTCCCCAGAGTGATGTGGCTAGGAAGCTCAGAGCGGCAGGGCTTGTGGGGCTGTGGAAGGGCTGCCTAGGGAAGGTCATCGCCCGCAACAGATTTCAGTTCTGGCCCCTTTGGTGTGGGAGCAGTGGCTGGACGTTTTGGATTTGGGAGCTGGGCTCTGGCTGTGCTGAGAAGGAACGTCCCCACAGTGATGTGGCTAGGAAGCTCAGAGCCCCAAAGCTTATGGGGCTGTGGAAGGGCTGCCAAGGGAAGGTGATGGCCAGCAATAGCTTTCAGTGCTGGCCCCTTTGGTGTGGGAGCAGTGGCTGGACGTTTTGGATTTGGGAGCTGGGCTCTGGCTGTGCTGAGAAGGAACGTCCCCACAGTGATGTGGCTAGGAAGCTCAGAGCGGCAGTGCTTGAGGGGCTGTGGGAGGGCTGCCTAGGGAAGGTGATGGCCAGCAAGATCTTTCAGTGCTGACCCCTTTGGTGTGGGAGCAGTGGCTGGACGTTTTGGATTTGGGAGCTGGGCTCTGGCTGTGCTGAGAAGGAACGCCCGCAGATTGATGTGGCTAGGAAGCTCAGAGCGGCAGTGCTTGTGGGGCTGTGGAAGGGCTGCCTAGGGAAGGTCATCGCCCACAGCAGCTTTCAGTGCTGGCCCCTTTGGTGTGGGAGCAGTGGCTGGACGTTTTGGATTTGGGAGCTGGGCTCTGGCTGTGCTGAGAAGGATCGTCCCCACAGTGATGTGGCTAGGAAGCTCAGAGCGGCAGTGTTTGTGGGGTTGTGGGAGGGCTGCCTAGGGAAGGTGATGGCCAGCAAGAGCTTTCAGTGCTGGCCCGTTTCGTGTGGGAGCAGTGGCTGGACGTTTTGGATTTGGGAGCTGGGCTCTGGCTGTGCTGAGAAGGAACGTCCCCAGAGTGATGTGGCTAGGAAGCTCAGAGCGGCAGGGCTTGTGGGGCTGTGGAAGGGCTGCCTAGGGAAGGTCATCGCCCGCAACAGCTTTCAGTGCTGGCCCCTTTGGTGTGGGAGCAGTGGCTGGACGTTTTGGATTTGGGAGCTGGGCTCTGGCTGTGCTGAGAAGGAACGTCCCCACAGTGATGTGGCTAGGAAGCTCAGAGCGGCAGTGCTTGAGGGGCTGTGGGAGGGCTGCCTAGGGAAGGTGATGGCCAGCAAGATCTTTCAGTGCTGGCCCCTTTGGTGTGGGAGCAGTGGCTGGACGTTTTGGATTTGGGAGCTGGGCTCTGGCTGTGCTGAGAAGGAACGCCCGCAGATTGATGTGGCTAGGAAGCTCAGAGCGGCAGTGCTTGTGGGGTTGTGGAAGGGCTGCCTAGGGAAGGTCATCGCCCACAGCAGCTTTCAGTGCTGGCCCCTTTGGTGTGGGAGCAGTGGCTGGACGTTTTGGATTTGGGAGCTGGGCTCTGGCTGTGCTGAGAAGGAACGTCCGCAGAGTGAAGTGGCTAGGAAGCTCAGAGCGGCAGTGCTTGTGGGGCTGTGGGAGGGCTGCCTAGGGAAGGTGATGGCCAGGAAGAGCTTTGAGTGCTGGCCCCTTTGGTGTGGGAGCAGTGGCTGGACGTTTTGGATTTGGGAGCTGGGCTCTGGCTGTGCTGAGAAGGAACGTCCACACAGTGATGTGGCTAGGAAGCTCAGAGCCCCAAAGCTTATGGGGCTGTGGAAGGGCTGCCTAGGGAAGGTCATCGCCCGCAACAGCTTTCAGTGCTGGCCCCTTTGGTGTGGGAGCAGTGGCTGGACGTTTTGGATTTGGGAGCTGGGCTCTGGCTGTGCTGAGAAGGAACGTCCGCAGAGTGATGTGGCTAGGAAGCTCAGAGCGGCAGTGCTTGAGGGGCTGTGGGAGGGCTGGCTAGGGAAGGTGATGGCCAGCAAGATCTTTCAGTGCTGGCCCCTTTGGTGTGGGAGCAGTGGCTGGACGTTTTGGATTTGGGAGCTGGTCTCTGGCTGTGCTGAGAAGGAACGTCCCCAGAGTGATGTGGCTAGGAAGCTCAGAGCGGCAGTGCTTGTGGGGCTGTGGAAGGCCTGCCTAGGGAAGGTCATCGCCCGCAACAGCTTTCAGTGCTGGCCCCTTTGGTGTGGGAGCAGTGGCTGGACGTTTTGGATTTGGGAGCTGGGCTCTGGCTGTGCTGAGAAGGAACGTCCCCACAGTGATGTGGCTAGGAAGCTCAGAGCGGCAGTGCTTGAGGGGCTGTGGGAGGGCTGCCTAGGGAAGGTGATGGCCAGCAAGATCTTTCAGTGCTGACCCCTTTGGTGTGGGAGCAGTGGCTGGACGTTTTGGATTTGGGAGCTGGGCTCTGGCTGTGCTGAGAAGGAACGCCCGCAGATTGATGTGGCTAGGAAGCTCAGAGCGGCAGTGCTTGTGGGGCTGTGGAAGGGCTGCCTAGGGAAGGTCATCGCCCACAGCAGCTTTCAGTGCTGGCCCCTTTGGTGTGGGAGCAGTGGCTGGACGTTTTGGATTTGGGAGCTGGGCTCTGGCTGTGCTGAGAAGGATCGTCCCCACAGTGATGTGGCTAGGAAGCTCAGAGCGGCAGTGTTTGTGGGGTTGTGGGAGGGCTGCCTAGGGAAGGTGATGGCCAGCAAGAGCTTTCAGTGCTGGCCCGTTTCGTGTGGGAGCAGTGGCTGGACGTTTTGGATTTGGGAGCTGGGCTCTGGCTGTGCTGAGAAGGAACGTCCCCAGAGTGATGTGGCTAGGAAGCTCAGAGCGGCAGGGCTTGTGGGGCTGTGGAAGGGCTGCCTAGGGAAGGTCATCGCCCGCAACAGCTTTCAGTGCTGGCCCCTTTGGTGTGGGAGCAGTGGCTGGACGTTTTGGATTTGGGAGCTGGGCTCTGGCTGTGCTGAGAAGGAACGTCCCCACAGTGATGTGGCTAGGAAGCTCAGAGCGGCAGTGCTTGTGGGGCTGTGGGAGGGCTGCCTAGGGAAGGTGATGGCCAGCAAGATCTTTCAGTGCTGGCCCCTTTGGTGTGGGAGCAGTGGCTGGACGTTTTGGATTTGGGAGCTGGGCTCTGGCTGTGCTGAGAAGGAACGCCCGCAGATTGATGTGGCTAGGAAGCTCAGAGCGGCAGTGCTTGTGGGGTTGTGGAAGGGCTGCCTAGGGAAGGTCATCGCCCACAGCAGCTTTCAGTGCTGGCCCCTTTGGTGTGGGAGCAGTGGCTGGACGTTTTGGATTTGGGAGCTGGGCTCTGGCTGTGCTGAGAAGGATCGTCCCCACAGTGATGTGGCTAGGAAGCTCAGAGCGGCAGTGCTTGAGGGGTTGTGGGAGGGCTGCCTAGGGAAGGTGATGGCCAGCAAGAGCTTTCAGTGCTGGCCCGTTTCGTGTGGGAGCAGTGGCTGGACGTTTTGGATTTGGGAGCTGGGCTCTGGCTGTGCTGAGAAGGAACGTCCCCACAGTGATGTGGCTAGGAAGCTCAGAGCCCCAAAACTTATGGGGCTGTGGAAGGGCTGCCTAGGGAAGGTCATCGCCCGCAACAGCTTTCAGTGCTGGCCCCTTTGGTGTGGGAGCAGTGGCTGGACGTTTTGGATTTGGGAGCTGGGCTCTGGCTGTGCTGAGAAGGAACGTCCCCACAGTGATGTGGCTAGGAAGCTCAGAGCCCCAAAGCATGTGGGGCTGTGGAAGGGCTGCCAAGGGAAGGTGATGGCCAGCAATAGCTTTCAGTGCTGGCCCCTTTGGTGTGGGAGCAGTGGCTGGACGTTTTGGATTTGGGAGCTGGGCTCTGGCTGTGCTGAGAAGGAACGTCCCCACAGTGATGTGGCTAGGAAGCTCAGAGCGGCAGTGCTTGAGGGGCTGTGGGAGGGCTGCCTAGGGAAGGTGATGGCCAGCAAGATCTTTCAGTGCTGACCCCTTTGGTGTGGGAGCAGTGGCTGGACGTTTTGGATTTGGGAGCTGGGCTCTGGCTGTGCTGAGAAGGAACGCCCGCAGATGGATGTGGCTAGGAAGCTCAGAGCGGCAGTGCTTGTGGGGCTGTGGAAGGGCTGCCTAGGGAAGGTCATCGCCCACAGCAGCTTTCAGTGCTGGCCCCTTTGGTGTGGGAGCAGTGGCTGGACGTTTTGGATTTGGGAGCTGGGCTCTGGCTGTGCTGAGAAGGATCGTCCCCACAGTGATGTGGCTAGGAAGCTCAGAGCGGCAGTGCTTGAGGGGTTGTGGGAGGGCTGCCTAGGGAAGGTGATGGCCAGCAAGAGCTTTCAGTGCTGGCCCGTTTCGTGTGGGAGCAGTGGCTGGACGTTTTGGATTTGGGAGCTGGGCTCTGGCTGTGCTGAGAAGGAACGTCCCCACAGTGATGTCGCTAGGAAGCTCAGAGCCCCAAAGCTTGTGGGGCTGTGGAAGGGCTGCCTAGGGAAGGTCATCGCCCGCAACAGCTTTCAGTGCTGGCCCCTTTGGTGTGGGAGCAGTGGCTGGACGTTTTGGATTTGGGAGCTGGGCTCTGGCTGTGCTGAGAAGGAACGTCCCCACAGTGATGTGGCTAGGAAGCTCAGAGCTGCAGTGCTTGAGGGGCTGTGGGAGGGCTGCCTAGGGAAGGTGATGCCCAGCAAGATCTTTCAGTGCTGGCCCCTTTGGTGTGGGAGCAGTGGCTGGACGTTTTGGATTTGGGAGCTGGGCTCTGGCTGTGCTGAGAAGGAACGTCCGCAGAGTGCTGTGGCTAGGAAGCTCAGAGCGGCAGTGCTTGTTGGGCTGTGGAAGGGCTCTCTAGAGAAGGTGATGGCCAGCAAGAGCTTTCAGTGCTGGCCCCTTTGGTGTGGGAGCAGTGGCTGGACGTTTTGGATTTGGGAGCTGGGCTCTGGCTGTGCTGAGAAGGAACGTCCCCACAGTGATGTGGCTAGGAAGCTCAGAGCGGCAGTGCTTGTGGGGCTGTGGAAGGGCTGCCTAGGGAAGGTCATCGCCCGCAACAGCTTTCAGTGCTGGCCCCTTTGGTGTGGGAGCAGTGGCTGGACGTTTTGGATTTGGGAGCTGGGCTCTGGCTGTGCTGAGAAGGAACGTCCCCACAGTGATGTGGCTAGGAAGCTCAGAGCGGCAGTGCTTGAGGGGCTGTGGGAGGGCTGGCTAGGGAAGGTGATGGCCAGCAAGATCTTTCAGTGCTGGCCCCTTTGGTGTGGGAGCAGTGGCTGGACGTTTTGGATTTGGGAGCTGGGCTCTGGCTGTGCTGAGAAGGAACGTCCCCAGAGTGATGTGGCTAGGAAGCTCAGAGCGGCAGTGCTTGTGGGGCTGTGGAAGGCCTGCCTAGGGAAGGTCATCGCCCGCAACAGCTTTCAGTGCTGGCCCCTTTGGTGTGGGAGCAGTGGCTGGACGTTTTGGATTTGGGAGCTGGGCTCTGGCTGTGCTGAGAAGGAACGTCCCCACAGTGATGTGGCTAGGAAGCTCAGAGCGGCAGTGCTTGAGGGGCTGTGGGAGGGCTGCCTAGGGAAGGTGATGGCCAGCAAGATCTTTCAGTGCTGACCCCTTTGGTGTGGGAGCAGTGGCTGGACGTTTTGGATTTGGGAGCTGGGCTCTGGCTGTGCTGAGAAGGAACGCCCGCAGATTGATGTGGCTAGGAAGCTCAGAGCGGCAGTGCTTGTGGGGCTGTGGAAGGGCTGCCTAGGGAAGGTCATCGCCCACAGCAGCTTTCAGTGCTGGCCCCTTTGGTGTGGGAGCAGTGGCTGGACGTTTTGGATTTGGGAGCTGGGCTCTGGCTGTGCTGAGAAGGATCGTCCCCACAGTGATGTGGCTAGGAAGCTCAGAGCGGCAGTGTTTGTGGGGTTGTGGGAGGGCTGCCTAGGGAAGGTGATGGCCAGCAAGAGCTTTCAGCGCTGGCCCGTTTCGTGTGGGAGCAGTGGCTGGACGTTTTGGATTTGGGAGCTGGGCTCTGGCTGTGCTGAGAAGGAACGTCCCCAGAGTGATGTGGCTAGGAAGCTCAGAGCGGCAGGGCTTGTGGGGCTGTGGAAGGGCTGCCTAGGGAAGGTCATCGCCCGCAACAGCTTTCAGTGCTGGCCCCTTTGGTGTGGGAGCAGTGGCTGGACGTTTTGGATTTGGGAGCTGGGCTCTGGCTGTGCTGAGAAGGAACGTCCCCACAGTGATGTGGCTAGGAAGCTCAGAGCGGCAGTGCTTGTGGGGCTGTGGGAGGGCTGCCTAGGGAAGGTGATGGCCAGCAAGATCTTTCAGTGCTGGCCCCTTTGGTGTGGGAGCAGTGGCTGGACGTTTTGGATTTGGGAGCTGGGCTCTGGCTGTGCTGAGAAGGAACGCCCGCAGATTGATGTGGCTAGGAAGCTCAGAGCGGCAGTGCTTGTGGGGTTGTGGAAGGGCTGCCTAGGGAAGGTCATCGCCCACAGCAGCTTTCAGTGCTGGCCCCTTTGGTGTGGGAGCAGTGGCTGGACGTTTTGGATTTGGGAGCTGGGCTCTGGCTGTGCTGAGAAGGATCGTCCCCACAGTGATGTGGCTAGGAAGCTCAGAGCGGCAGTGCTTGAGGGGTTGTGGGAGGGCTGCCTAGGGAAGGTGATGGCCAGCAAGAGCTTTCAGTGCTGGCCCGTTTCGTGTGGGAGCAGTGGCTGGACGTTTTGGATTTGGGAGCTGGGCTCTGGCTGTGCTGAGAAGGAACGTCCCCACAGTGATGTGGCTAGGAAGCTCAGAGCCCCAAAACTTATGGGGCTGTGGAAGGGCTGCCTAGGGAAGGTCATCGCCCGCAACAGCTTTCAGTGCTGGCCCCTTTGGTGTGGGAGCAGTGGCTGGACGTTTTGGATTTGGGAGCTGGGCTCTGGCTGTGCTGAGAAGGAACGTCCCCACAGTGATGTGGCTAGGAAGCTCAGAGCCCCAAAGCATGTGGGGCTGTGGAAGGGCTGCCAAGGGAAGGTGATGGCCAGCAATAGCTTTCAGTGCTGGCCCCTTTGGTGTGGGAGCAGTGGCTGGACGTTTTGGATTTGGGAGCTGGGCTCTGGCTGTGCTGAGAAGGAACGTCCCCACAGTGATGTGGCTAGGAAGCTCAGAGCGGCAGTGCTTGAGGGGCTGTGGGAGGGCTGCCTAGGGAAGGTGATGGCCAGCAAGATCTTTCAGTGCTGACCCCTTTGGTGTGGGAGCAGTGGCTGGACGTTTTGGATTTGGGAGCTGGGCTCTGGCTGTGCTGAGAAGGAACGCCCGCAGATGGATGTGGCTAGGAAGCTCAGAGCGGCAGTGCTTGTGGGGCTGTGGAAGGGCTGCCTAGGGAAGGTCATCGCCCACAGCAGCTTTCAGTGCTGGCCCCTTTGGTGTGGGAGCAGTGGCTGGACGTTTTGGATTTGGGAGCTGGGCTCTGGCTGTGCTGAGAAGGATCGTCCCCACAGTGATGTGGCTAGGAAGCTCAGAGCGGCAGTGCTTGAGGGGTTGTGGGAGGGCTGCCTAGGGAAGGTGATGGCCAGCAAGAGCTTTCAGTGCTGGCCCGTTTCGTGTGGGAGCAGTGGCTGGACGTTTTGGATTTGGGAGCTGGGCTCTGGCTGTGCTGAGAAGGAACGTCCCCACAGTGATGTCGCTAGGAAGCTCAGAGCCCCAAAGCTTGTGGGGCTGTGGAAGGGCTGCCTAGGGAAGGTCATCGCCCGCAACAGCTTTCAGTGCTGGCCCCTTTGGTGTGGGAGCAGTGGCTGGACGTTTTGGATTTGGGAGCTGGGCTCTGGCTGTGCTGAGAAGGAACGTCCCCACAGTGATGTGGCTAGGAAGCTCAGAGCTGCAGTGCTTGAGGGGCTGTGGGAGGGCTGCCTAGGGAAGGTGATGGCCAGCAAGATCTTTCAGTGCTGGCCCCTTTGGTGTGGGAGCAGTGGCTGGACGTTTTGGATTTGGGAGCTGGGCTCTGGCTGTGCTGAGAAGGAACGTCCGCAGAGTGCTGTGGCTAGGAAGCTCAGAGCGGCAGTGCTTGTTGGGCTGTGGAAGGGCTCTCTAGAGAAGGTGATGGCCAGCAAGAGCTTTCAGTGCTGGCCCCTTTGGTGTGGGAGCAGTGGCTGGACGTTTTGGATTTGGGAGCTGGGCTCTGGCTGTGCTGAGAAGGAACGTCCCCACAGTGATGTGGCTAGGAAGCTCAGAGCGGCAGTGCTTGTGGGGCTGTGGAAGGGCTGCCTAGGGAAGGTCATCGCCCGCAACAGCTTTCAGTGCTGGCCCCTTTGGTGTGGGAGCAGTGGCTGGACGTTTTGGATTTGGGAGCTGGGCTCTGGCTGTGCTGAGAAGGAACGTCCCCACAGTGATGTGGCTAGGAAGCTCAGAGCGGCAGTGCTTGAGGGGCTGTGGGAGGGCTGCCTAGGGAAGGTGATGGCCAGCAACAGCTTTCAGTGCTGGCCCCTTTGGTGTGGGAGCAGTGGCTGGACGTTTTGGATTTGGGAGCTGGGCTCTGGCTGTGCTGAGAAGGAACGCCCGCAGATTGATGTGGCTAGGAAGCTCAGAGCGGCAGTGCTTGTGGGGTTGTGGAAGGGCTGCCTAGGGAAGGTCATCGCCCACAGCAGCTTTCAGTGCTGGCCCCTTTGGTGTGGGAGCAGTGGCTGGACGTTTTGGATTTGGGAGCTGGGCTCTGGCTGTGCTGAGAAGGATCGTCCCCACAGTGATGTGGCTAGGAAGCTCAGAGCGGCAGTGCTTGAGGGGTTGTGGGAGGGCTGCCTAGGGAAGGTGATGGCCAGCAAGAGCTTTCAGTGCTGGCCCCTTTGGTGTGGGAGCAGTGGCTGGACGTTTTGGATTTGGGAGCTGGGCTCTGGCTGTGCTGAGAAGGAACGTCCCCACAGTGATGTGGCTAGGAAGCTCAGAGCCCCAAAGCTTATGGGGCTGTGGAAGGGCTGCCTAGGGAAGGTCATCGCCCGCAACAGCTTTCAGTGCTGGCCCCTTTGGTGTGGGAGCAGTGGCTGGACGTTTTGGATTTGGGAGCTGGGCTCTGGCTGTGCTGAGAAGGAACGTCCCCACAGTGATGTGGCTAGGAAGCTCAGAGCGGCAGTGCTTGAGGGGCTGTGGGAGGGCTGCCTAGGGAAGGTGATGGCCAGCAAGATCTTTCAGTGCTGGCCCCTTTGGTGTGGGAGCAGTGGCTGGACGTTTTGGATTTGGGAGCTGGGCTCTGGCTGTGCTGAGAAGGAACGTCCCCAGAGTGAAGTGGCTAGGAAGCTCAGAGCGGCAGTGCTTGTGGGGCTGTGGAAGGGCTCTCTAGAGAAGGTGATGGCCAGGAAGAGCTTTCAGTGCTGGCCCCTTTGGTGTGGGAGCAGTGGCTGGACGTTTTGGATTTGGGAGCTGGGCTCTGGCTGTGCTGAGAAGGAACGTCCCCACAGTGATGTGGCTAGGAAGCTCAGAGCGGCAGTGCTTGAGGGGTTGTGGGAGGACTGCCTAGGGAAGGTGATGGCCAGCAAGATCTTTCAGTGCTGACCCCTTTGGTGTGGGAGCAGTGGCTGGACGTTTTGGATTTGGGAGCTGGGCTCTGGCTGTGCTGAGAAGGAACGCCCGCAGATTGATGTGGCTAGGAAGCTCAGAGCGGCAGTGCTTGTGGGGCTGTGGGAGGGCTGCCTAGGGAAGGTGATGGCCAGCAAGATCTTTCAGTGCTGGCCCCTTTGGTGTGGGAGCAGTGGCTGGACGTTTTGGATTTGGGAGCTGGGCTCTGGCTGTGCTGAGAAGGATCGTCCCCACAGTGATGTGGCTAGGAAGCTCAGAGCGGCAGTGCTTGAGGGGTTGTGGGAGGGCTGCCTAGGGAAGGTGATGGCCAGCAAGAGCTTTCAGTGCTGGCCCGTTTCGTGTGGGAGCAGTGGCTGGACGTTTTGGATTTGGGAGCTGGGCTCTGGCTGTGCTGAGAAGGAACGTCCCCACAGTGATGTGGCTAGGAAGCTCAGAGCCCCAAAGCTTATGGGGCTGTGGAAGGGCTGCCTAGGGAAGGTCATCGCCCGCAACAGCTTTCAGTGCTGGCCCCTTTGGTGTGGGAGCAGTGGCTGGACGTTTTGGATTTGGGAGCTGGGCTCTGGCTGTGCTGAGAAGGAACGTCCCCACAGTGATGTGGCTAGGAAGCTCAGAGCGGCAGTGCTTGAGGGGCTGTGGGAGGGCTGCCTAGGGAAGGTGATGGCCAGCAAGATCTTTCAGTGCTGACCCCTTTGGTGTGGGAGCAGTGGCTGGACGTTTTGGATTTGGGAGCTGGGCTCTGGCTGTGCTGAGAAGGAACGCCCGCAGATGGATGTGGCTAGGAAGCTCAGAGCGGCAGTGCTTGTGGGGCTGTGGAAGGGCTGCCTAGGGAAGGTCATCGCCCACAGCAGCTTTCAGTGCTGGCCCCTTTGGTGTGGGAGCAGTGGCTGGACGTTTTGGATTTGGGAGCTGGGCTCTGGCTGTGCTGAGAAGGATCGTCCCCACAGTGATGTGGCTAGGAAGCTCAGAGCGGCAGTGCTTGAGGGGTTGTGGGAGGGCTGCCTAGGGAAGGTGATGGCCAGCAAGAGCTTTCAGTGCTGGCCCGTTTCGTGTGGGAGCAGTGGCTGGACGTTTTGGATTTGGGAGCTGGGCTCTGGCTGTGCTGAGAAGGAACGTCCCCACAGTGATGTCGCTAGGAAGCTCAGAGCCCCAAAGCTTGTGGGGCTGTGGAAGGGCTGCCTAGGGAAGGTCATCGCCCGCAACAGCTTTCAGTGCTGGCCCCTTTGGTGTGGGAGCAGTGGCTGGACGTTTTGGATTTGGGAGCTGGGCTCTGGCTGTGCTGAGAAGGAACGTCCCCACAGTGATGTGGCTAGGAAGCTCAGAGCTGCAGTGCTTGAGGGGCTGTGGGAGGGCTGCCTAGGGAAGGTGATGGCCAGCAAGATCTTTCAGTGCTGGCCCCTTTGGTGTGGGAGCAGTGGCTGGACGTTTTGGATTTGGGAGCTGGGCTCTGGCTGTGCTGAGAAGGAACGTCCGCAGAGTGCTGTGGCTAGGAAGCTCAGAGCGGCAGTGCTTGTTGGGCTGTGGAAGGGCTCTCTAGAGAAGGTGATGGCCAGCAAGAGCTTTCAGTGCTGGCCCCTTTGGTGTGGGAGCAGTGGCTGGACGTTTTGGATTTGGGAGCTGGGCTCTGGCTGTGCTGAGAAGGAACGTCCCCACAGTGATGTGGCTAGGAAGCTCAGAGCGGCAGTGCTTGAGGGGCTGTGGGAGGGCTGCCTAGGGAAGGTGATGGCCAGCAACAGCTTTCAGTGCTGGCCCCTTTGGTGTGGGAGCAGTGGCTGGACGTTTTGGATTTGGGAGCTGGGCTCTGGCTGTGCTGAGAAGGAACGCCCGCAGATTGATGTGGCTAGGAAGCTCAGAGCGGCAGTGCTTGTGGGGTTGTGGAAGGGCTGCCTAGGGAAGGTCATCGCCCACAGCAGCTTTCAGTGCTGGCCCCTTTGGAGTGGGAGCAGTGGCTGGACGTTTTGGATTTGGGAGCTGGGCTCTGGCTGTGCTGAGAAGGATCGTCCCCACAGTGATGTGGCTAGGAAGCTCAGAGCGGCAGTGCTTGAGGGGTTGTGGGAGGGCTGCCTAGGGAAGGTGATGGCCAGCAAGAGCTTTCAGTGCTGGCCCCTTTGGTGTGGGAGCTGTGGCTGGACGTTTTGGATTTGGGAGCTGGGCTCTGGCTGTGCTGAGAAGGAACGTCCCCACAGTGATGTGGCTAGGAAGCTCAGAGCCCCAAAGCTTATGGGGCTGTGGAAGGGCTGCCTAGGGAAGGTCATCGCCCGCAACAGCTTTCAGTGCTGGCCCCTTTGGTGTGGGAGCAGTGGCTGGACGTTTTGGATTTGGGAGCTGGGCTCTGGCTGTGCTGAGAAGGAACGTCCCCACAGTGATGTGGCTAGGAAGCTCAGAGCGGCAGTGCTTGAGGGGCTGTGGGAGGGCTGCCTAGGGAAGGTGATGGCCAGCAAGATCTTTCAGTGCTGGCCCCTTTGGTGTGGGAGCAGTGGCTGGACGTTTTGGATTTGGGAGCTGGGCTCTGGCTGTGCTGAGAAGGAACGTCCCCAGAGTGAAGTGGCTAGGAAGCTCAGAGCGGCAGTGCTTGTGGGGCTGTGGAAGGGCTCTCTAGAGAAGGTGATGGCCAGGAAGAGCTTTCAGTGCTGGCCCCTTTGGTGTGGGAGCAGTGGCTGGACGTTTTGGATTTGGGAGCTGGGCTCTGGCTGTGCTGAGAAGGAACGTCCCCACAGTGATGTGGCTAGGAAGCTCAGAGCGGCAGTGCTTGAGGGGTTGTGGGAGGACTGCCTAGGGAAGGTGATGGCCAGCAAGATCTTTCAGTGCTGACCCCTTTGGTGTGGGAGCAGTGGCTGGACGTTTTGGATTTGGGAGCTGGGCTCTGGCTGTGCTGAGAAGGAACGCCCGCAGATTGATGTGGCTAGGAAGCTCAGAGCGGCAGTGCTTGTGGGGCTGTGGAAGTGCTGCCTAGGGAAGGTCATCGCCCACAGCAGCTTTCAGTGCTGGCCCCTTTGGTGTGGGAGCAGTGGCTGGACGTTTTGGATTTGGGAGCTGGGCTCTGGCTGTGCTGAGAAGGATCGTCCCCACAGTGATGTGGCTAGGAAGCTCAGAGCGGCAGTGCTTGTGGGGCTGTGGAAGGGCTCTGTAGAGAAGGTGATGGCCAGCAAGAGCTTTCAGTGCTGGCCCGTTTCGTGTGGGAGCAGTGGCTGGACGTTTTGGACTTGGGAGCTGGGCTCTGGCTGTGCTGAGAAGGAACGTCCCCACAGTGATGTGGCTAGGAAGCTCAGAGCCCCAAAGCTTATGGGGCTGTGGAAGGGCTGCCTAGGGAAGGTCATCGCCCGCAACAGCTTTCAGTGCTGGCCCCTTTGGTGTGGGAGCAGTGGCTGGACGTTTTGGATTTGGGAGCTGGGCTCTGGCTGTGCTGAGAAGGAACGTCCCCACAGTGATGTGGCTAGGAAGCTCAGAGCGGCAGTGCTTGTGGGGCTGTGGGAGGGCTGCCTAGGGAAGGTGATGGCCAGCAAGATCTTTCAGTGCTGGCCCCTTTGGTGTGGGAGCAGTGGCTGGACATTTTGGATTTGGGAGCTGGGCCCTGGCTGTGCTGAGAAGGAACGTCCCCACAGTGATGTGGCTTGGAAGCTCAGAGCGGCAGTGCTTGTGGGGCTGTGGAAGGGCTGCCTAGGGAAGGTGATGGCCAGCAAGAGCTTTCAGTGCTGGCCCCTTTGGTGTGGGAGCAGTGGCTGGACGTTTTGGATTTGGGAGCTGGGCTCTGGCTGTGCTGAGAAGGAACGTCCCCACAGTGATGTGGCTAGGAAGCTCAGAGAGGCAGTGCTTGTGGGGCTGTGGGAGGGCTGCCTAGGGAAGGTGATGGCCAGCAAGAGCTTTCAGTGCTGGCCCCTTTGGTGTGGGAGCAGTGGCTGGACGTTTTGGATTTGGGAGCTGGGCTCTGGCTGTGCTGAGAAGGAACGTCCCCACAGTGATGTGGCTAGGAAGCTCAGAGCAGCAGTGCTTGTGGGGCTGTGGAAGGGCTGCCTAGGGAAGGTCATCGCCCACGGCAGCTTTCAGTGCTGGCCCCTTTGGTGTGGGAGCAGTGGCTGGACGTTTTGGATTTGGGAGCTGGGCTCTGGCTGTGCTGAGAAGGAACGTCCGCAGAGTGATGTGGCTAGGAAGCTCAGAGCGGCAGTGCTTGAGGGGCTGTGGGAGGGCTGCCTAGGGAAGGTGATGGCCAGCAAGATCTTTCAGTGCTGGCCCCTTTGGTGTGGGAGCAGTGGCTGGACGTTTTGGATTTGGGAGCTGGGCTCTGGCTGTGCTGAGAAGGAACGCCCGCAGATTGATGTGGCTAGGAAGCTCAGAGCGGCAGTGCTTGTGGGGTTGTGGAAGGGCTGCCTAGGGAAGGTGATGGCCAGCAAGAGCTTTCAGTGCTGGCCCGTTTCGTGTGGGAGCAGTGGCTGGATGTTTTGGATTTGGGAGCTGGGCTCTGGCTGTGCTGAGAAGGATCGTCCCCACAGTGATGTGGCTAGGAAGCTCAGAGCGGCAGTGCTTGAGGGGTTGTGGGAGGGCTGCCTAGGGAAGGTGATGGCCAGCAAGAGCTTTCAGTGCTGGCCCGTTTCGTGTGGGAGCAGTGGCTGGACGTTTTGGATTTGGGAGCTGGGCTCTGGCTGTGCTGAGAAGGAACGTCCCCACAGTGATGTGGCTAGGAAGCTCAGAGCCCCAAAGCTTATGGGGCTGTGGAAGGGCTGCCTAGGGAAGGTCATCGCCCGCAACAGCTTTCAGTGCTGGCCCCTTTGGTGTGGGAGCAGTGGCTGGACGTTTTGGATTTGGGAGCTGGGCTCTGGCTGTGCTGAGAAGGAACGTCCCCACAGTGATGTGGCTAGGAAGCTCAGAGCGGCAGTGCTTGAGGGGTTATGGGAGGGCTGGCTAGGGAAGGTGATGGCCAGCAAGATCTTTCAGTGCTGGCCCCTTTGGTGTGGGAGCAGTGGCTGGACGTTTTGGATTTGGGAGCTGGGCTCTGGCTGTGCTGATAAGGAACGTCCGCAGAGTGAAGTGGCTAGGAAGCTCAGAGCGGCAGTGCTTGTGGGGCTGTGGAAGGGCTGCCTAGGGAAGGTGATGGCCAGGAAGAGCTTTCAGTGCTGGCCCCTTTGGTGTGGGAGCAGTGGCTGGACGTTTTGGATTTGGGAGCTGGGCTCTGGCTGTGCTGAGAAGGAACGTCCCCACAGTGATGTGGCTAGGAAGCTCAGAGCGGCAGTGCTTGTGGGGCTGTGGAAGGGCTCTGTAGAGAAGGTGATGGCCAGCAAGAGCTTTCAGTGCTGGCCCGTTTCGTGTGGGAGCAGTGGCTGGACGTTTTGGATTTGGGAGCTGGGCTCTGGCTGTGCTGAGAAGGAACGTCCCCACAGTGATGTGGCTAGGAAGCTCAGAGCCCCAAAGCTTATGGGGCTGTGGAAGGGCTGCCTAGGGAAGGTCATCGCCCGCAACAGCTTTCAGTGCTGGCCCCTTTGGTGTGGGAGCAGTGGCTGGACGTTTTGGATTTGGGAGCTGGGCTCTGGCTGTGCTGAGAAGGATCGTCCCCACAGTGATGTGGCTAGGAAGCTCAGAGCTGCAGTGCTTGTAGGGCTGTGGAAGGGCTGCCTAGGGAAGGTGATGGCCAGCAAGAGTTTTCAGTGCTGGCCCCTTTCGTGTGGGAGCAGTGGCTGGACGTTTTGGATTTGGGAGCTGGGCTCTGGCTGTGCTGAGAAGGAACGTCCCCACAGTGATGTCGCTAGGAAGCTCAGAGCCCCAAAGCTTGTGGGGCTGTGGAAGGGCTGCCTAGGGAAGGTCATCGCCCGCAACAGCTTTCAGTGCTGGCCCCTTTGGTGTGGGAGCAGTGGCTGGACGTTTTGGATTTGGGAGCTGGGCTCTGGCTGTGCTGAGAAGGAACGTCCCCACAGTGATGTGGCTAGGAAGCTCAGAGCTGCAGTGCTTGAGGGGCTGTGGGAGGGCTGCCTAGGGAAGGTGATGGCCAGCAAGATCTTTCAGTGCTGGCCCCTTTGGTGTGGGAGCAGTGGCTGGACGTTTTGGATTTGGGAGCTGGGCTCTGGCTGTGCTGAGAAGGAACGTCCGCAGAGTGCTGTGGCTAGGAAGCTCAGAGCGGCAGTGCTTGTTGGGCTGTGGAAGGGCTCTCTAGAGAAGGTGATGGCCAGCAAGAGCTTTCAGTGCTGGCCCCTTTGGTGTGGGAGCAGTGGCTGGACGTTTTGGATTTGGGAGCTGGGCTCTGGCTGTGCTGAGAAGGAACGTCCCCACAGTGATGTGGCTAGGAAGCTCAGAGCGGCAGTGCTTGAGGGGCTGTGGGAGGGCTGCCTAGGGAAGGTCATCGCCCACAGCAGCTTTCAGTGCTGGCCCCTTTCGTGTGGGAGCAGTGGCTGGACGTTTTGGATTTGGGAGCTGGGCTCTGGCTGTGCTGAGAAGGAACGTCCCCACAGTGATGTCGCTAGGAAGCTCAGAGCCCCAAAGCTTGTGGGGCTGTGGAAGGGCTGCCTAGGGAAGGTCATCGCCCGCAACAGCTTTCAGTGCTGGCCCCTTTGGTGTGGGAGCAGTGGCTGGACGTTTTGGATTTGGGAGCTGGGCTCTGGCTGTGCTGAGAAGGAACGTCCCCACAGTGATGTGGCTAGGAAGCTCAGAGCTGCAGTGCTTGAGGGGCTGTGGGAGGGCTGCCTAGGGAAGGTGATGGCCAGCAAGATCTTTCAGTGCTGGCCCCTTTGGTGTGGGAGCAGTGGCTGGACGTTTTGGATTTGGGAGCTGGGCTCTGGCTGTGCTGAGAAGGAACGTCCGCAGAGTGCTGTGGCTAGGAAGCTCAGAGCGGCAGTGCTTGTTGGGCTGTGGAAGGGCTCTCTAGAGAAGGTGATGGCCAGCAAGAGCTTTCAGTGCTGGCCCCTTTGGTGTGGGAGCAGTGGCTGGACGTTTTGGATTTGGGAGCTGGGCTCTGGCTGTGCTGAGAAGGAACGTCCCCACAGTGATGTGGCTAGGAAGCTCAGAGCGGCAGTGCTTGAGGGGCTGTGGGAGGGCTGCCTAGGGAAGGTCATCGCCCACAGCAGCTTTCAGTGCTGGCCCCTTTGGTGTGGGAGCAGTGGCTGGACGTTTTGGATTTGGGAGCTGGGCTCTGGCTGTGCTGAGAAGGAACGTCCCCAGAGTGATGTGGCTAGGAAGCTCAGAGCGGCAGGGCTTGTGGGGCTGTGGAAGGGCTGCCTAGGGAAGGTCATCGCCCGCAACAGCTTTCAGTGCTGGCCCCTTTGGTGTGGGAGCAGTGGCTGGACGTTTTGGATTTGGGAGCTGGGCTCTGGCTGTGCTGAGAAGGAACGTCCCCACAGTGATGTGGCTAGGAAGCTCAGAGCGGCAGTGCTTGAGGGGCTGTGGGAGGGCTGCCTAGGGAAGGTGATGGCCAGCAAGATCTTTCAGTGCTGGCCCCTTTGGTGTGGGAGCAGTGGCTGGACGTTTTGGATTTGGGAGCTGGGCTCTGGCTGTGCTGAGAAGGAACGCCCGCAGATTGATGTGGCTAGGAAGCTCAGAGCGGCAGTGCTTGTGGGGTTGTGGAAGGACTGCCTAGGGAAGGTCATCGCCCACAGCAGCTTTCAGTGCTGGCCCCTTTGGTGTGGGAGCAGTGGCTGGACGTTTTGGATTTGGGAGCTGGGCTCTGGCTGTGCTGAGAAGGATCGTCCCCACAGTGATGTGGCTAGGAAGCTCAGAGCGGCAGTGCTTGAGGGGTTGTGGGAGGGCTGCCTAGGGAAGGTGATGGCCAGCAAGAGCTTTCAGTGCTGGCCCGTTTCGTTTGGGAGCAGTGGCTGGACGTTTTGGATTTGGGAGCTGGGCTCTGGCTGTGCTGAGAAGGAACGTCCCCACAGTGATGTGGCTAGGAAGCTCAGAGCCCCAAAGCTTATGGGGCTGTGGAAGGGCTGCCTAGGGAAGGTCATCGCCCGCAACAGCTTTCAGTGCTGGCCCCTTTGGTGTGGGAGCAGTGGCTGGACGTTTTGGATTTGGGAGCTGGGCTCTGGCTGTGCTGAGAAGGAACGTCCCCACAGTGATGTGGCTAGGAAGCTCAGAGCGGCAGTGCTTGAGGGGCTGTGGGAGGGCTGCCTAGGGAAGGTGATGGCCAGCAAGATCTTTCAGTGCTGGCCCCTTTGGTGTGGGAGCAGTGGCTGGACGTTTCCGATTTGGGAGGTGGGCTCTGGCTGTGCTGAGAAGGAACGTCCGCAGAGTGAAGTGGCTAGGAAGCTCAGAGCGGCAGTGCTTGTGGGGCTGTGGAAGGGCTCTCTAGAGAAGGTGATGGCCAGGAAGAGCTTTCAGTGCTGGCCCCTTTGGTGTGGGAGCAGTGGCTGGACGTTTTGGATTTGGGAGCTGGGCTCTGGCTGTGCTGAGAAGGAACGTCCCCACAGTGATGTGGCTAGGAAGCTCAGAGCGGCAGTGCTTGAGGGGCTGTGGGAGGGCTGCCTAGGGAAGGTGATGGCCAGCAAGATCTTTCAGTGCTGACCCCTTTGGTGTGGGAGCAGTGGCTGGACGTTTTGGATTTGGGAGCTGGGCTCTGGCTGTGCTGAGAAGGAACGCCCGCAGATTGATGTGGCTAGGAAGCTCAGAGCGGCAGTGCTTGTGGGGCTGTGGAAGGGCTGCCTAGGGAAGGTCATCGCCCACAGCAGCTTTCAGTGCTGGCCCCTTTGGTGTGGGAGCAGTGGCTGGATGTTTTGGATTTGGGAGCTGGGCTCTGGCTGTGCTGAGAAGGATCGTCCCCACAGTGATGTGGCTAGGAAGCTCAGAGCCCCAAAGCTTATGGGGCTGTGGGAGGGCTGCCTAGGGAAGGTCATCGCCCGCAACAGCTTTCAGTGCTGGCCCCTTTGGTGTGGGAGCAGTGGCTGGACGTTTTGGATTTGGGAGCTGGCCTCTGGCTGTGCTGAGAAGGAACGTCCGCAGAGTGATGTGGCTAGGAAGCTCAGAGCGGCAGTGCTTGAGGGGCTGTGGGAGGGCTGCCTAGGGAAGGTGATGGCCAGCAAGATCTTTCAGTGCTGGCCCCTTTGGTGTGGGAGCAGTGGCTGGACGTTTTGGATTTGGGAGCTGGGCCCTGGCTGTGCTGAGAAGGAACGTCCCCACAGTGATGTGGCTAGGAAGCTCAGAGCGGCAGTGCTTGTAGGGATGTGGAAGGGCTGCCTAGGGAAGGTGATGGCCAGCAAGAGATTTCAGTGCTGGCCCCTTTGGTGTGGGAGCAGTGGCTGGACGTTTTGGATTTGGGAGCTGGGCTCTGGCTGTGCTGAGAAGGAACGTCCCCACAGTGATGTGGCTAGGAAGCTCAGAGAGGCAGTGCTTGTGGGGCTGTGGGAGGGCTGCCTAGGGAAGGTGAAGGCCAGCAAGAGCTTTCAGTGCTGGCCCCTTTGGTGTGGGAGCAGTGGCTGGACGTTTTGGATTTGGGAGCTGGGCTCTGGCTGTGCTGAGAAGGAACATCCCCACAGTGATGTGGCTAAGAAGCTCAGACCGGCAGTGCTTGTGGGGCTGTGGAAGGGCTGCCTAGGGAAGGTCATCGCCCGCAACAGCTTTCAGTGCTGGCCCCTTTGGTGTGGGAGCAGTGGCTGGACGTTTTGGATTTGGGAGCTGGGCTCTGGCTGTGCTGAGAAGGAACGTCCGCAGAGTGATGTGGCTAGGAAGCTCAGAGCGGCAGTGCTTGAGAGGCTGTGGGAGGGCTGCCTAGGGAAGGTGATGGCCAGCAAGATCTTTCAGTGCTGGCCCCTTTGGTGTGGGAGCAGTGGCTGGACGTTTTGGATTTGGGAGCTGGGCTCTGGCTGTGCTGAGAAGGAACGTCCGCAGAGTGAAGTGGCTAGGAAGCTCAGAGCGGCAGTGCTTCAGGGGCTGTGGGAGGGCTGCCTAGGGAAGGTGATGGCCAGCAAGATCTTTCAGTGCTGGCCCCTTTGGTGTGGGAGCAGTGGCTGGACGTTTTGGATTTGGGAGCTGGGCTCTGGCTGTGCTGAGAAGGAACGTCCGCAGAGTGAAGTGGCTAGGAAGCTCAGAGCGGCAGTGCTTGTGGGGCTGTGGAAGGGCTCTCTAGAGAAGGTGATGGCCAGGAAGAGCTTTCAGTGCTGGCCCCTTTGGTGTGGGAGCAGTGGCTGGACGTTTTGGATTTGGGAGCTGGGCTCTGGCTGTGCTGAGAAGGAACGTCCCCACAGTGATGTGGCTAGGAAGCTCAGAGCGGCAGTGCTTGAGGGGCTGTGGGAGGGCTGCCTAGGGAAGGTGATGGCCAGCAAGATCTTTCAGTGCTGACCCCTTTGGTGTGGGAGCAGTGGCTGGACGTTTTGGATTTGGGAGCTGGGCTCTGGCTGTGCTGAGAAGGAACGCCCGCAGATTGATGTGGCTAGGAAGCTCAGAGCGGCAGTGCTTGTGGGGCTGTGGAAGGGCTGCCTAGGGAAGGTCATCGCCCACAGCAGCTTTCAGTGCTGGCCCCTTTGGTGTGGGAGCAGTGGCTGGACGTTTTGGATTTGGGAGCTGGGCTCTGGCTGTGCTGAGAAGGATCGTCCCCACAGTGATGTGGCTAGGAAGCTCAGAGCGGCAGTGCTTGTGGGGCTGTGGAAGGGCTCTGTAGAGAAGGTGATGGCCAGCAAGATCTTTCAGTGCTGGCCCGTTTCGTGTGGGAGCAGTGGCTGGACGTTTTGGATTTGGGAGCTGGGCTCTGGCTGTGCTGAGAAGGAACGTCCCCACAGTGATGTGGCTAGGAAGCTCAGAGCCCCAAAGCTTATGGGGCTGTGGAAGGGCTGCCTAGGGAAGGTCATCGCCCGCAACAGCTTTCAGTGCTGGCCCCTTTGGTGTGGGAGCAGTGGCTGGACGTTTTGGATTTGGGAGCTGGGCTCTGGCTGTGCTGAGAAGGAACGTCCCCACAGTGATGTGGCTAGGAAGCTCAGAGCGGCAGTGCTTGAGGGGCTGTGGGAGGGCTGCCTAGGGAAGGTGATGGCCAGCAAGATCTTTCAGTGCTGGCCCCTTTGGTGTGGGAGCAGTGGCTGGACATTTTGGATTTGGGAGCTGGGCCCTGGCTGTGCTGAGAAGGAACGTCCCCACAGTGATGTGGCTAGGAAGCTCAGAGCTGCAGTGCTTGTAGGGCTGTGGAAGGGCTGCCTAGGGAAGGTGATGGCCAGCAAGAGATTTCAGTGCTGGCCCCTTTGGTGTGGGAGCAGTGGCTGGACGTTTTGGATTTGGGAGCTGGGCTCTGGCTGTGCTGAGAAGGAACGTCCCCACAGTGATGTGGCTAGGAAGCTCAGAGAGGCAGTGCTTGTGGGGCTGTGGGAGGGCTGCCTAGGGAAGGTGATGGCCAGCAAGAGCTTTCAGTGCTGGCCCCTTTGGTGTGGGAGCAGTGGCTGGACGTTTTGGATTTGGGAGCTGGGCTCTGGCTGTGCTGAGAAGGAACATCCCCACAGTGATGTGGCTAAGAAGCTCAGAGCGGCAGTGCTTGTGGGGCTGTGGAAGGGCTCTCTAGAGAAGGTGAAGGCCAGCAAGAGCTTTCAGTGCTGGCCCCTTTGGTGTGGGAGCAGTGGCTGGACGTTTTGGATTTGGGAGCTGGGCTCTGGCTGTGCTGAGAAGGAACGTCCCCACAGTGATGTGGCTAGGAAGCTCAGAGAGGCAGTGCTTGTGGGGCTGTGGGAGGGTGCCTAGGGAAGGTCATCGCCCGCAACAGCTTTCAGTGCTGGCCCCTTTGGTGTGGGAGCAGTGGCTGGACGTTTTGGATTTGGGAGCTGGGCTCTGGCTGTGCTGAGAAGGAACGTCCGCAGAGTGATGTGGCTAGGAAGCTCAGAGCGGCAGTGCTTGTGGGGCTGTGGAAGGGCTCTCTAGAGAAGGTGAAGGCCAGCAAGAGCTTTCAGTGCTGGCCCCTTTGGTGTGGGAGCAGTGGCTGGACGTTTTGGATTTGGGAGCTGGGCTCTGGCTGTGCTGAGAAGGAATGTCCGCAGAGTGATGTGGCTAGGAAGCTCAGAGCGGCAGTGCTTGTGGGGCTGTGGAAGGGCTGCCTAGGGAAGGTCATCGCCCACAGCAGCTTTCAGTGCTGGCCCCTTTGGTGTGGGAGCAGTGGCTGGACGTTTTGGATGTGGGAGGTGGGCTCTGGCTGTGCTGAGAAGGAACGTCCCCACAGTGATGTGGCTAGGAAGCTCAGAGCGGCAGTGCTTGTGGGGCTGTGGAAGGGCTCTCTAGAGAAGGTGATGGCCAGCAAGAGCTTTCAGTGCTGGCCCCTTTGGTGTGGGAGCAGTGGCTGGACGTTTTGGATTTGGGAGCTGGGCTCTGGCTGTGCTGAGAAGGAACGTCCGCAGAGTGAAGTGGCTAGGAAGCTCAGAGCGGCAGTGCTTGTGGGGCTGTGGAAGGGCTGCCTAGGGAAGGTCATCGCCCACAGCAGCTTTCAGTGCTGGCCCCTTTGGTGTGGGAGCAGTGGCTGGACGTTTTGGATTTGGGAGCTGGGCTCTGGCTGTGCTGAGAAGGAACGTCCCCACAGTGATGTGGCTAGGAAGCTCAGAGCGGCAGTGCTTGTGGGGCTGTGGGAGGGCTGCCTAGGGAAGGTGATGGCCAGCAAGAGTTTTCAGTGCTGGCCCCTTTGGTGTGGGAGCAGTGGCTGGACATTTTGGATTTGGGAGCTGGGCTCTGGCTGTGCTGAGAAGGAACGTCCCCACAGTGATGTGGCTAGGAAGCTCAGAGCGGCAGTGCTTGAGGGGTTGTGGGAGGGCTGCCTAGGGAAGGTGATGGCCAGCAAGAGCTTTCAGTGCTGGCCCGTTTCGTGTGGGAGCAGTGGCTGGACGTTTTGGATTTGGGAGCTGGGCTCTGGCTGTGCTGAGAAGGAACGTCCCCAGAGTGATGTGGCTAGGAAGCTCAGAGCGGCAGGGCTTGTGGGGCTGTGGAAGGGCTGCCTAGGGAAGGTCATCGCCCGCAACAGCTTTCAGTGCTGGCCCCTTTGGTGTGGGAGCAGTGGCTGGACGTTTTGGATTTGGGAGCTGGGCTCTGGCTGTGCTGAGAAGGAACGTCCGCAGAGTGAAGTGGCTAGGAAGCTCAGAGCGGCAGTGCTTGAGGGGCTGTGGGAGGGCTGCCTAGGGAAGGTGATGGCCAGCAAGATCTTTCAGTGCTGGCCCCTTTGGTGTGGGAGCAGTGGCTGGACGTTTTGGATTTGGGAGCTGGGCTCTGGCTGTGCTGAGAAGGAACGCCCGCAGATTGATGTGGCTAGGAAGCTCAGAGCGGCAGTGCTTGTGGGGTTATGGAAGGGCTGCCTAGGGAAGGTCATCGCCCGCAACAGCTTTCAGTGCTGGCCCCTTTGGTGTGGGAGCAGTGGCTGGACGTTTTGGATTTGGGAGCTGGGCTCTGGCTGTGCTGAGAAGGATCGTCCCCACAGTGATGTGGCTAGGAAGCTCAGAGCGGCAGTGCTTGAGGGGTTGTGGGAGGGCTGCCTAGGGAAGGTGATGGCCAGCAAGAGCTTTCAGTGCTGGCCCGTTTCGTGTGGGAGCAGTGGCTGGACGTTTTGGATTTGGGAGCTGGGCTCTGGCTGTGCTGAGAAGGAACGTCCGCAGAGTGATGTGGCTAGGAAGCTCAGAGCCCCAAAGCTTATGGGGCTGTGGAAGGGCTGCCTAGGGAAGGTCATCGCCCGCAACAGCTTTCAGTGCTGGCCCCTTTGGTGTGGGAGCAGTGGCTGGACGTTTTGGATTTGGGAGCTGGGCTCTGGCTGTGCTGAGAAGGAACGTCCCCACAGTGATGTGGCTAGGAAGCTCAGAGCGGCAGTGCTTGAGGGGCTGTGGGAGGGCTGCCTAGGGAAGGTGATGGCCAGCAAGATCTTTCAGTGCTGGCCCCTTTGGTGTGGGAGCAGTGGCTGGACGTTTTGGATTTGGGAGCTGGGCTCTGGCTGTGCTGAGAAGGAACGTCCGCAGAGTGAAGTGGCTAGGAAGCTCAGAGCGGCAGTGCTTGTGGGGCTGTGGAAGGGCTCTCTAGAGAAGGTGATGGCCAGGAAGAGCTTTCAGTGCTGGCCCCTTTGGTGTGGGAGCAGTGGCTGGACGTTTTGGATTTGGGAGCTGGGCTCTGGCTGTGCTGAGAAGGAACGTCCCCACAGTGATGTGGCTAGGAAGCTCAGAGCGGCAGTGCTTGAGGGGCTGTGGGAGGGCTGCCTAGGGAAGGTGATGGCCAGCAAGATCTTTCAGTGCTGACCCCTTTGGTGTGGGAGCAGTGGCTGGACGTTTTGGATTTGGGAGCTGGGCTCTGGCTGTGCTGAGAAGGAACGTCCCCAGAGTAATGTGGCTAGGAAGCTCAGAGCCCCAAAGCTTGTGGGGCTGTGGAAGGGCTGCCTAGGGAAGGTCATCGCCCACAGCAGCTTTCAGTGCTGGCCCCTTTGGTGTGGGAGCAGTGGCTGGACGTTTTGGATTTGGGAGCTGGGCTCTGGCTGTGCTGAGAAGGATCGTCCCCACAGTGATGTGGCTAGGAAGCTCAGAGCGGCAGTGCTTGTGGGGCTGTGGAAGGGCTCTGTAGAGAAGGTGATGGCTAGCAAGATCTTTCAGTGCTGGCCCCTTTGGTGTGGGAGCAGTGGCTGGACGTTTTGGATTTGGGAGCTGGGCTCTGGCTGTGCTGAGAAGGAACGTCCCCAGAGTGATGTGGCTAGGAAGCTCAGAGCGGCAGTGCTTGTGGGGCTGTGGGAGGGCTGCCTAGGGAAGGTGATGGCCAGCAGGAGCTTTCAGTGCTGGCCCCTTTGGTGTGGGAGCAGTGGCTGGACGTTTTGGATTTGGGAGCTGGGCTCTGGCTGTGCTGAGAAGGAACGTCCCCACAGTGATGTGGCTAGGAAGCTCAGAGCGGCAGTGCTTGAGGGGCTGTGGGAGGGCTGCCTAGGGAAGGTGATGGCCAGCAAGATCTTTCAGTGCTGGCCCCTTTGGTGTGGGAGCAGTGGCTGGACGTTTTGGATTTGGGAGCTGGGCTCTGGCTGTGCTGAGAAGGAACGTCCGCAGAGTGAAGTGGCTAGGAAGCTCAGAGCGGCAGTGCTTGTGGGGCTGTGGAAGGGCTCTCTAGAGAAGGTGATGGTCAGGAAGAGCTTTCATTGCTGGCCCCTTTGGTGTGGGAGCAGTGGCTGGACGTTTTGGATTTGGGAGCTGGGCTCTGGCTGTGCTGAGAAGGAACGTCCCCACAGTGATGTGGCTAGGAAGCTCAGAGCGGCAGTGCTTGAGGGGCTGTGGGAGGGCTGCCTAGGGAAGGTGATGGCCAGCAAGATCTTTCAGTGCTGACCCCTTTGGTGTGGGAGCAGTGGCTGGACGTTTTGGATTTGGGAGCTGGGCTCTGGCTGTGCTGAGAAGGAACGTCCCCAGAGTAATGTGGCTAGGAAGCTCAGAGCCCCAAAGCTTGTGGGGCTGTGGAAGGGCTGCCTAGGGAAGGTCATCGCCCACAGCAGCTTTCAGTGCTGGCCCCTTTGGTGTGGGAGCAGTGGCTGGACGTTTTGGATTTGGGAGCTGGGCTCTGGCTGTGCTGAGAAGGATCGTCCCCACAGTGATGTGGCTAGGAAGCTCAGAGCGGCAGTGCTTGTGGGGCTGTGGAAGGGCTCTGTAGAGAAGGTGATGGCTAGCAAGATCTTTCAGTGCTGGCCCCTTTGGTGTGGGAGCAGTGGCTGGACGTTTTGGATTTGGGAGCTGGGCTCTGGCTGTGCTGAGAAGGAACGTCCCCAGAGTGATGTGGCTAGGAAGCTCAGAGCGGCAGTGCTTGTGGGGCTGTGGGAGGGCTGCCTAGGGAAGGTGATGGCCAGCAGGAGCTTTCAGTGCTGGCCCCTTTGGTGTGGGAGCAGTGGCTGGACGTTTTGGATTTGGGAGCTGGGCTCTGGCTGTGCTGAGAAGGAACGTCCCCACAGTGATGTGGCTAGGAAGCTCAGAGCGGCAGTGCTTGAGGGGCTGTGGGAGGGCTGCCTAGGGAAGGTGATGGCCAGCAAGATCTTTCAGTGCTGGCCCCTTTGGTGTGGGAGCAGTGGCTGGACGTTTTGGATTTGGGAGCTGGGCTCTGGCTGTGCTGAGAAGGAACGTCCCCACAGTGATGTGGCTAGGAAGCTCAGAGCTGCAGTGCTTGTAGGGCTGTGGAAGGGCTGCCTAGGGAAGGTGATGGCCAGCAAGAGATTTCAGTGCTGGCCCCTTTGGTGTGGGAGCAGTGGCTGGACGTTTTGGATTTGGGAGCTGGGCTCTGGCTGTGCTGAGAAGGAACGTCCCCACAGTGATGTGGCTAGGAAGCTCAGAGAGGCAGTGCTTGTGGGGCTGTGGGAGGGCTGCCTAGGGAAGGTGATGGCCAGCAAGAGCTTTCAGTGCTGGCCCCTTTGGTGTGGGAGCAGTGGCTGGACGTTTTGGATTTGGGAGCTGGGCTCTGGCTGTGCTGAGAAGGAACATCCCCACAGTGATGTGGCTAAGAAGCTCAGAGCGGCAGTGCTTGTGGGGCTGTGGAAGGGCTGCCTAGGGAAGGTCATCGCCCGCAACAGCTTTCAGTGCTGGCCCCTTTGGTGTGGGAGCAGTGGCTGGACGTTTTGGATTTGGGAGCTGGGCTCTGGCTGTGCTGAGAAGGAACGTCCCCACAGTGATGTGGCTAGGAAGCTCAGAGCGGCAGTGCTTGTGGGGCTGTGGAAGGGCTCTCTAGAGAAGGTGATGGCCAGCAAGAGCTTTCAGTGCTGGCCCCTTTGGTGTGGGAGCAGTGGCTGGACGTTTTGGATTTGGGAGCTGGGCTCTGGCTGTGCTGAGAAGGAACGTCCCCAGAGTGATGTGGCTAGGAAGCTCAGAGCGGCAGTGCTTGTGGGGCTGTGGAAGGGCTCTCTAGAGAAGGTCATCGCCCACAGCAGCTTTCAGTGCTGGCCCCTTTGGTGTGGGAGCAGTGGCTGGACATTTTGGATTTGGGAGCTGGGCTCTGGCTGTGCTGAGAAGGAACGTCCGCAGAGTGATGTGGCTAGGAAGCTCAGAGCGGCAGTGCTTGTGGGGCTGTGGAAGGGCTGCCTAGGGAAGGTCATCGCCCACAACAGCTTTCAGTGCTGGCCCCTTTGGTGTGGGAGCAGTGGCTGGACGTTTTGGATTTGGGAGCTGGGCTCTGGCTGTGCTGAGAAGGAACGTCCGCAGAGTGAAGTGGCTAGGAAGCTCAGAGCGGCAGTGCTTGTGGGGCTGTGGGAGGGCTGCCTAGGGAAGGTGATGGCCAGCAACAGTTTTCAGTGCTGGCCCCTTTGGTGTGGGAGCAGTGGCTGGACATTTTGGATTTGGGAGCTGGGCTCTGGCTGTGCTGAGAAGGATCGTCCCCACAGTGATGTGGCTAGGAAGCTCAGAGCGGCAGTGCTTGAGGGGTTGTGGGAGGGCTGCCTAGGGAAGGTGATGGCCAGCAAGAGCTTTCAGTGCTGGCCCCTTTCGTGTGGGAGCAGTGGCTGGACGTTTTGGATTTGGGAGCTGGGCTCTGGCTGTGCTGAGAAGGAACGTCCCCAGAGTGATGTGGCTAGGAAGCTCAGAGCGGCAGGGCTTGTGGGGCTGTGGAAGGGCTGCCTAGGGAAGGTCATCGCCCGCAACAGCTTTCAGTGCTGGCCCCTTTGGTGTGGGAGCAGTGGCTGGACGTTTTGGATTTGGGAGCTGGGCTCTGGCTGTGCTGAGAAGGAACGTCCGCAGAGTGATGTGGCTAGGAAGCTCAGAGCGGCAGTGCTTGAGGGGCTGTGGGAGGGCTGCCTAGGGAAGGTGATGGCCAGCAAGATCTTTCAGTGCTGGCCCCTTTGGTGTGGGAGCAGTGGCTGGACGTTTTGGATTTGGGAGCTGGGCTCTGGCTGTGCTGAGAAGGAACGTCCGCAGAGTGATGTGGCTAGGAAGCTCAGAGCGGCAGTGCTTGTGGGGCTGTGGAAGGGCTGCCTAGGGAAGGTGATGGCCAGCAGGAGCTTTCAGTGCTGGCCCCTTTGGTGTGGGAGCAGTGGCTGGACGTTTTGGATTTGGGAGCTGGGCTCTGGCTGTGCTGAGAAGGATCGTCCCCACAGTGATGTGGCTAGGAAGCTCAGAGCGGCAGTGCTTGAGGGGTTGTGGGAGGGCTGCCTAGGGAAGGTGATGGCCAGCAAGAGCTTTCAGTGCTGGCCCGTTTCGTGTGGGAGCAGTGGCTGGACGTTTTGGATTTGGGAGCTGGGCTCTGGCTGTGCTGAGAAGGAACGTCCCCACAGTGATGTGGCTAGGAAGCTCAGAGCGGCAGGGCTTGTGGGGCTGTGGAAGGGCTGCCTAGGGAAGGTCATCGCCCGCAACAGCTTTCAGTGCTGGCCCCTTTGGTGTGGGAGCAGTGGCTGGACGTTTTGGATTTGGGAGCTGGGCTCTGGCTGTGCTGAGAAGGAACGTCCGCAGAGTGATGTGGCTAGGAAGCTCAGAGCGGCAGTGCTTGTGGGGCTGTGGAAGGGCTGCCTAGGGAAGGTCATCGCCCACAACAGCTTTCAGTGCTGGCCCCTTTGGTGTGGGAGCAGTGGCTGGACGTTTTGGATTTGGGAGCTGGGCTCTGGCTGTGCTGAGAAGGAACGTCCCCACAGTGATGTGGCTAGGAAGCTCAGAGCGGCAGTGCTTGTGGGGCTGTGGGAGGGCTGCCTAGGGAAGGTGATGGCCAGCAAGAGTTTTCAGTGCTGGCCCCTTTGGTGTGGGAGCAGTGGCTGGACATTTTGGATTTGGGAGCTGGGCTCTGGCTGTGCTGAGAAGGATCGTCCCCACAGTGATGTGGCTAGGAAGCTCAGAGCGGCAGTGCTTGAGGGGTTGTGGGAGGGCTGCCTAGGGAAGGTGATGGCCAGCAAGAGCTTTCAGTGCTGGCCCGTTTCGTGTGGGAGCAGTGGCTGGACGTTTTGGATTTGGGAGCTGGGCTCTGGCTGTGCTGAGAAGGAACGTCCCCAGAGTGATGTGGCTAGGAAGCTCAGAGCGGCAGTGCTTGTGGGGCTGTGGAAGGGCTGCCTAGGGAAGGTCATCGCCCGCAACAGCTTTCAGTGCTGGCCCCTTTGGTGTGGGAGCAGTGGCTGGACGTTTTGGATTTGGGAGCTGGGCTCTGGCTGTGCTGAGAAGGAACGTCCGCAGAGTGAAGTGGCTAGGAAGCTCAGAGCGGCAGTGCTTGTGGGGCTGTGGGAGGGCTGCCTAGGGAAGGTGATGGCCAGCAAGATCTTTCAGTGCTGGCCCCTTTGGTGTGGGAGCAGTGGCTGGACGTTTTGGATTTGGGAGCTGGGCTCTGGCTGTGCTGAGAAGGAACGCCCGCAGATTGATGTGGCTAGGAAGCTCAGAGCGGCAGTGCTTGTGGGGTTGTGGAAGGGCTGCCTAGGGAAGGTCATCGCCCACAGCAGCTTTCAGTGCTGGCCCCTTTGGTGTGGGAGCAGTGGCTGGACGTTTTGGATTTGGGAGCTGGGCTCTGGCTGTGCTGAGAAGGATCGTCCCCACAGTGATGTGGCTAGGAAGCTCAGAGCGGCAGTGTTTGTGGGGTTGTGGGAGGGCTGCCTAGGGAAGGTGATGGCCAGCAAGAGCTTTCAGTGCTGGCCCGTTTCGTGTGGGAGCAGTGGCTGGACGTTTTGGATTTGGGAGCTGGGCTCTGGCTGTGCTGAGAAGGAACGTCCCCACAGTGATGTGGCTAGGAAGCTCAGAGCCCCAAAGCTTATGGGGCTGTGGAAGGGCTGCCTAGGGAAGGTCATCGCCCGCAACAGCTTTCAGTGCTGGCCCCTTTGGTGTGGGAGCAGTGGCTGGACGTTTTGGATTTGGGAGCTGG
This sequence comes from Aptenodytes patagonicus, assembly GCF_965638725.1. Taxonomy (NCBI): domain Eukaryota; kingdom Metazoa; phylum Chordata; class Aves; order Sphenisciformes; family Spheniscidae; genus Aptenodytes; species Aptenodytes patagonicus. Next base: position 369,557 of record NW_027472031.1, on the reverse strand, counting down.
GCTCTGGCTGTGCTGAGAAGGAACGTCCCCACAGTGATGTGGCTAGGAAGCTCAGAGCAGCAGTGCTTGAGGGGCTGTGGGAGGGCTGCCTAGGGAAGGTGATGGCCAGCAAGATCTTTCAGTGCTGACCCCTTTGGTGTGGGAGCAGTGGCTGGACGTTTTGGATTTGGGAGCTGGGCTCTGGCTGTGCTGAGAAGGAACGCCCGCAGATTGATGTGGCTAGGAAGCTCAGAGCGGCAGTGCTTGTGGGGCTGTGGAAGGGCTGCCTAGGGAAGGTCATCGCCCACAGCAGCTTTCAGTGCTGGCCCCTTTGGTGTGGGAGCAGTGGCTGGACGTTTTGGATTTGGGAGCTGGGCTCTGGCTGTGCTGAGAAGGATCGTCCCCACAGTGATGTGGCTAGGAAGCTCAGAGCGGCAGTGCTTGTGGGGCTGTGGCAGGGCTCTGTAGAGAAGGTGATGGCCAGCAAGATCTTTCAGTGCTGGCCCCTTTGGTGTGGGAGCAGTGGCTGGACGTTTTGGATTTGGGAGCTGGGCTCTGGCTGTGCTGAGAAGGAACGTCCCCAGAGTGATGTGGCTAGGAAGCTCAGAGCGGCAGTGCTTGTGGGGCTGTGGGAGGGCTGCCTAGGGAAGGTGATGGCCAGCAGGAGCTTTCAGTGCTGGCCCCTTTGGTGTGGGAGCAGTGGCTGGACGTTTTGGATTTGGGAGCTGGGCTCTGGCTGTGCTGAGAAGGAACGTCCCCACAGTGATGTGGCTAGGAAGCTCAGAGCGGCAGTGCTTGAGGGGCTGTGGGAGGGCTGCCTAGGGAAGGTGATGGCCAGCAAGATCTTTCAGTGCTGGCCCCTTTGGTGTGGGAGCAGTGGCTGGACGTTTTGGATTTGGGAGCTGGGCTCTGGCTGTGCTGAGAAGGAACGTCCCCACAGTGATGTGGCTAGGAAGCTCAGAGCTGCAGTGCTTGTAGGGCTGTGGAAGGGCTGCCTAGGGAAGGTGATGGCCAGCAAGAGATTTCAGTGCTGGCCCCTTTGGTGTGGGAGCAGTGGCTGGACGTTTTGGATTTGGGAGCTGGCCTCTGGCTGTGCTGAGAAGGAACGTCCCCACAGTGATGTGGCTAGGAAGCTCAGAGAGGCAGTGCTTGTGGGGCTGTGGGAGGGCTGCCTAGGGAAGGTGATGGCCAGCAAGAGATTTCAGTGCTGGCCCCTTTGGTGTGGGAGCAGTGGCTGGACGTTTTGGATTTGGGAGCTGGGCTCTGGCTGTGCTGAGAAGGAACATCCCCACAGTGATGTGGCTAAGAAGCTCAGAGCGGCAGTGCTTGTGGGGCTGTGGAAGGGCTGCCTAGGGAAGGTCATCGCCCGCAACAGCTTTCAGTGCTGGCCCCTTTGGTGTGGGAGCAGTGGCTGGACGTTTTGGATTTGGGAGCTGGGCTCTGGCTGTGCTGAGAAGGAACGTCCCCACAGTGATGTGGCTAGGAAGCTCAGAGCGGCAGTGCTTGTGGGGCTGTGGGAGGGCTCTCTAGAGAAGGTGATGGCCAGCAAGAGCTTTCAGTGCTGGCCCCTTTGGTGTGGGAGCAGTGGCTGGACGTTTTGGATTTGGGAGCTGGGCTCTGGCTGTGCTGAGAAGGAACGTCCCCAGAGTGATGTGGCTAGGAAGCTCAGAGCGGCAGTGCTTGTGGGGCTGTGGAAGGGCTCTCTAGAGAAGGTCATCGCCCACAGCAGCTTTCAGTGCTGGCCCCTTTGGTGTGGGAGCAGTGGCTGGACATTTTGGATTTGGGAGCTGGGCTCTGGCTGTGCTGAGAAGGAACGTCCGCAGAGTGATGTGGCTAGGAAGCTCAGAGCGGCAGTGCTTGTGGGGCTGTGGAAGGGCTGCCTAGGGAAGGTCATCGCCCACAACAGCTTTCAGTGCTGGCCCCTTTGGTGTGGGAGCAGTGGCTGGACGTTTTGGATTTGGGAGCTGGGCTCTGGCTGTGCTGAGAAGGAACGTCCCCACAGTGATGTGGCTAGGAAGCTCAGAGCGGCAGTGCTTGTGGGGCTGTGGGAGGGCTGCCTAGGGAAGGTGATGGCCAGCAACAGTTTTCAGTGCTGGCCCCTTTGGTGTGGGAGCAGTGGCTGGACATTTTGGATTTGGGAGCTGGGCTCTGGCTGTGCTGAGAAGGAACGTCCCCACAGTGATGTGGCTAGGAAGCTCAGAGCGGCAGTGCTTGAGGGGTTGTGGGAGGGCTGCCTAGGGAAGGTGATGGCCAGCAAGAGCTTTCAGTGCTGGCCCGTTTCGTGTGGGAGCAGTGGCTGGACGTTTTGGATTTGGGAGGTGGGCTCTGGCTGTGCTGAGAAGGAACGTCCGCAGAGTGATGTGGCTAGGAAGCTCAGAGCGGCAGTGCTTGTGGGGCTGTGGAAGGGCTGCCTAGGGAAGGTCATCGCCCGCAACAGCTTTCAGTGCTGGCCCCTTTGGTGTGGGAGCAGTGGCTGGACATTTTGGATTTGGGAGCTGGGCTCTGGCTGTGCTGAGAAGGAACGTCCCCACAGTGATGTGGCTAGCAAGCTCAGAGCGGCAGTGCTTGAGGGGCTGTGGGAGGGCTGCCTAGGGAAGGTGATGGCCAGCAAGAGCTTTCAGTGCTGGCCCCTTTGGTGTGGGAGCAGTGGCTGGACGTTTTGGATTTGGGAGCTGGGCTCTGGCTGTGCTGAGAAGGAACGTCCGCAGAGTGAAGTGGCTAGGAAGCTCAGAGCGGCAGTGCTTGTGGGGCTGTGGGAGGGCTGCCTAGGGAAGGTGATGGCCAGCAAGAGCTTTCAGTGCTGGCCCCTTTGGTGTGGGAGCAGTGGCTGGACGTTTTGGATTTGGGAGCTGGGCTCTGGCTGTGCTGAGAAGGAACGTCCGCAGAGTGATGTGGCTAGGAAGCTCAGAGCGGCAGTGCTTGAGGGGCTGTGGGAGGGCTGCCTAGGGAAGGTGATGGCCAGCAAGATCTTTCAGTGCTGGCCCCTTTGGTGTGGGAGCAGTGGCTGGACGTTTTGGATTTGGGAGCTGGGCTCTGGCTGTGCTGAGAAGGAACGTCCCCACAGTGATGTGGCTAGAAAGCTCAGAGCGGCAGTGCTTGTAGGGCTGTGGAAGGGCTGCCTAGGGAAGGTCATCGCCCACAGCAGCTTTCAGTGCTGGCCCCTTTGGTGTGGGAGCAGTGGTTGGACGTTTTGGATTTGGGAGCTGGGCTCTGGCTGTGCTGAGAAGGAACGTCCCCACAGTGATGTGGCTAGGAAGCTCAGAGCGGCAGTGCTTGTGGGGCTGTGGGAGGGCTGCCTAGGGAAGGTGATGGCCAGCAAGAGTTTTCAGTGCTGGCCCCTTTGGTGTGGGAGCAGTGGCTGGACGTTTTGGATTTGGGAGCTGGGCTCTGGCTGTGCTGAGAAGGATCGTCCCCACAGTGATGTGGCTAGGAAGCTCAGAGCGGCAGTGCTTGAGGGGTTGTGGGAGGGCTGCCTAGGGAAGGTGATGGCCAGCAAGAGCTTTCAGTGCTGGCCCGTTTCGTGTGGGAGCAGTGGCTGGACGTTTTGGATTTGGGAGCTGGGCTCTGGCTGTGCTGAGAAGGAACGTCCCCAGAGTGATGTGGCTAGGAAGCTCAGAGCGGCAGGGCTTGTGGGGCTGTGGAAGGGCTGCCTAGGGAAGGTCATCGCCCGCAACAGCTTTCAGTGCTGGCCCCTTTGGTGTGGGAGCAGTGGCTGGACGTTTTGGATTTGGGAGCTGGGCTCTGGCTGTGCTGAGAAGGAACGTCCGCAGAGTGAAGTGGCTAGGAAGCTCAGAGCGGCAGTGCTTGTGGGGCTGTGGGAGGGCTGCTTAGGGAAGGTGATGGCCAGCAAGATCTTTCAGTGCTGGCCCCTTTGGTGTGGGAGCAGTGGCTGGACGTTTTGGATTTGGGAGCTGGGCTCTGGCTGTGCTGAGAAGGAACGCCCGCAGATTGATGTGGCTAGGAAGCTCAGAGCGGCAGTGCTTGTGGGGTTGTGGAAGGGCTGCCTAGGGAAGGTCATCGCCCACAGCAGCTTTCAGTGCTGGCCCCTTTGGTGTGGGAGCAGTGGCTGGACGTTTTGGATTTGGGAGCTGGGCTCTGGCTGTGCTGAGAAGGATCGTCCCCACAGTGATGTGGCTAGGAAGCTCAGAGCGGCAGTGCTTGAGGGGTTGTGGGAGGGCTGCCTAGGGAAGGTGATGGCCAGCAAGAGCTTTCAGTGCTGGCCCGTTTCGTGTGGGAGCAGTGGCTGGACGTTTTGGATTTGGGAGCTGGGCTCTGGCTGTGCTGAGAAGGAACGTCCCCACAGTGATGTGGCTAGGAAGCTCAGAGCCCCAAAGCTTATGGGGCTGTGGAAGGGCTGCCTAGGGAAGGTCATCGCCCGCAACAGCTTTCAGTGCTGGCCCCTTTGGTGTGGGAGCAGTGGCTGGACGTTTTGGATTTGGGAGCTGGGCTCTGGCTGTGCTGAGAAGGAACGTCCCCACAGTGATGTGGCTAGGAAGCTCAGAGCGGCAGTGCTTGAGGGGCTGTGGGAGGGCTGCCTAGGGAAGGTGATGGCCAGCAAGATCTTTCAGTGCTGACCCCTTTGGTGTGGGAGCAGTGGCTGGACGTTTTGGATTTGGGAGCTGGGCTCTGGCTGTGCTGAGAAGGAACGTCCGCAGAGTGAAGTGGCTAGGAAGCTCAGAGCGGCAGTGCTTGTGGGGCTGTGGAAGGGCTCTCTAGAGAAGGTGATGGCCAGGAAGAGCTTTCAGTGCTGGCCCCTTTGGTGTGGGAGCAGTGGCTGGACGTTTTGGATTTGGGAGCTGGGCTCTGGCTGTGCTGAGAAGGAACGTCCCCACAGTGATGTGGCTAGGAAGCTCAGAGCGGCAGTGCTTGAGGGGTTGTGGGAGGGCTGCCTAGGGAAGGTGATGGCCAGCAAGATCTTTCAGTGCTGGCCCCTTTGGTGTGGGAGCAGTGGCTGGACGTTTTGGATTTGGGAGCTGGGCTCTGGCTGTGCTGAGAAGGAACGTCCGCAGAGTGATGTGGCTAGGAAGCTCAGAGCGGCAGTGCTTGTGGGGCTGTGGAAGGGCTGCCTAGGGAAGGTCATCGCCCACAGCAGCTTTCAGTGCTGGCCCCTTTGGTGTGGGAGCAGTGGCTGGACGTTTTGGATTTGGGAGCTGGGCTCTGGCTGTGCTGAGAAGGAACGTCCCCACAGTGATGTGGCTAGGAAGCTCAGAGCGGCAGTGCTTGTGGGGCTGTGGGAGGGCTGCCTAGGGAAGGTGATGGCCAGCAGGAGCTTTCAGTGCTGGCCCCTTTGGTGTGGGAGCAGTGGCTGGACGTTTTGGATTTGGGAGCTGGGCTCTGGCTGTGCTGAGAAGGAACGTCCCCACAGTGATGTGGCTAGGAAGCTCAGAGGGGCAGTGCTTGTGGGGCTGTGGGAGGGCTGCCTAGGGAAGGTGATGGCCAGCAAGATCTTTCAGTGCTGGCCCCTTTGGTGTGGGAGCAGTGGCTGGACGTTTTGGATTTGGGAGCTGGGCTCTGGCTGTGCTGAGAAGGAACGTCCCCACAGTGATGTGGCTAGGAAACTCAGAGCTGCAGTGCTTGTAGGGCTGTGGAAGGGCTGCCTAGGGAAGGTGATGGCCAGCAAGAGATTTCAGTGCTGGCCCCTTTGGTGTGGGAGCAGTGGCTGGACGTTTTGGATTTGGGAGCTGGCCTCTGGCTGTGCTGAGAAGGAACGTCCCCACAGTGATGTGGCTAGGAAGCTCAGAGAGGCAGTGCTTGTGGGGCTGTGGGAGGGCTGCCTAGGGAAGGTGATGGCCAGCAAGAGCTTTCAGTGCTGGCCCCTTTGGTGTGGGAGCAGTGGCTGGACGTTTTGGATTTGGGAGCTGGGCTCTGGCTGTGCTGAGAAGGAACATCCCCACAGTGATGTGGCTAAGAAGCTCAGAGCGGCAGTGCTTGTGGGGCTGTGGAAGGGCTGCCTAGGGAAGGTCATCGCCCGCAACAGCTTTCAGTGCTGGCCCCTTTGGTGTGGGATCAGTGGCTGGACATTTTGGATTTGGGAGCTGGGCTCTGGCTGTGCTGAGAAGGAAAGTCCCCAGACTGATGTGGCTAGGAAGCTCAGAGCCCCAGTGCTTGTGGGGCTGTGGAAGGGCTCTCTAGAGAAGGTGATGGCCAGCAAGAGCTTTCAGTGCTGGCCCCTTTGGTGTGGGAGCAGTGGCTGGACGTTTTGGATTTGGGAGCTGGGCTCTGGCTGTGCTGAGAAGGAACGTCCCCAGAGTGATGTGGCTAGGAAGCTCAGAGCGGCAGTGCTTGTGGGGCTGTGGAAGGGCTCTCTAGAGAAGGTCATCGCCCACAGCAGCTTTCAGTGCTGGCCCCTTTGGTGTGGGAGCAGTGGCTGGACATTTTGGATTTGGGAGCTGGGCTCTGGCTGTGCTGAGAAGGAACGTCCGCAGAGTGATGTGGCTAGGAAGCTCAGAGCGGCAGTGCTTGTGGGGCTGTGGAAGGGCTGCCTAGGGAAGGTCATCGCCCATAACAGCTTTCAGTGCTGGCCCCTTTGGTGTGGGAGCAGTGGCTGGACGTTTTGGATTTGGGAGCTGGGCTCTGGCTGTGCTGAGAAGGATCGTCCCCACAGTGATGTGGCTAGGAAGCTCAGAGCGGCAGTGCTTGAGGGGTTGTGGGAGGGCTGCCTAGGGAAGGTGATGGCCAGCAAGAGCTTTCAGTGCTGGCCCGTTTCGTGTGGGAGCAGTGGCTGGACGTTTTGGATTTGGGAGCTGGGCTCTGGCTGTGCTGAGAAGGAACGCCCGCAGATTGATGTGGCTAGGAAGCTCAGAGCGGCAGTGCTTGTGGGGCTGTGGAAGGGCTGCCTAGGGAAGGTGATGGCCAGCAAGAGCTTTCAGTGCTGGCCCCTTTGGTGTGGGAGCAGTGGCTGGACGTTTTGGATTTGGGAGCTGGGCTCTGGCTGTGCTGAGAAGGATCGTCCCCACAGTGATGTGGCTAGGAAGCTCAGAGCGGCAGTGCTTGTGGGGTTGTGGGAGGGCTGCCTAGGGAAGGTGATGGCCAGCAAGAGCTTTCAGTGCTGGCCCGTTTCGTGTGGGAGCAGTGGCTGGACGTTTTGGATTTGGGAGCTGGGCTCTGGCTGTGCTGAGAAGGAACGTCCCCAGAGTGATGTGGCTAGGAAGCTCAGAGCGGCAGGGCTTGTGGGGCTGTGGAAGGGCTGCCTAGGGAAGGTCATCGCCCGCAACAGCTTTCAGTGCTGGCCCCTTTGGTGTGGGAGCAGTGGCTGGACATTTTGGATTTGGGAGCTGGGCTCTGGCTGTGCTGAGAAGGAACGTCCCCACAGTGATGTGGCTAGGAAGCTCAGAGCGGCAGTGCTTGAGGGGCTGTGGGAGGGCTGCCTAGGGAAGGTGATGGCCAGCAAGAGCTTTCAGTGCTGGCCCCTTTGGTGTGGGAGCAGTGGCTGGACGTTTTGGATTTGGGAGCTGGGCTCTGGCTGTGCTGAGAAGGAACGTCCGCAGAGTGAAGTGGCTAGAAAGCTCAGAGCGGCAGTGCTTGTAGGGCTGTGGAAGGGCTGCCTAGGGAAGGTCATCGCCCACAGCAGCTTTCAGTGCTGGTCCCTTTGGTGTGGGAGCAGTGGTTGGACGTTTTGGATTTGGGAGCTGGGCTCTGGCTGTGCTGAGAAGGAAAGTCCCCACAGTGATGTGGCTAGGAAGCTCAGAGCGGCAGGGCTTGTGGGGCTGTGGGAGGGCTGCCTAGGGAAGGTGATGGCCAGCAAGAGCTTTCAGTGCTGGCCCGTTTCGTGTGGGAGCAGTGGCTGGACGTTTTGGATTTGTGAGCTGGGCTCTGGCTGTGCTGAGAAGGAACGTCCCCACAGTGATGTCGCTAGGAAGCTCAGAGCGGCAGTGCTTGTGGGGCTGTGGGAGGGCTGCCTAGGGAAGGTGATGGCCAGCAAGATCTTTCAGTGCTGGCCCCTTTGGTGTGGGAGCAGTGGCTGGACATTTTGGATTTGGGAGCTGGGCCCTGGCTGTGCTGAGAAGGAACGTCCGCAGAGTGCTGTGGCTAGGAAGCTCAGAGCTGCAGTGCTTGTAGGGCTGTGGAAGGGCTGCCTAGGGAAGGTGATGGCCAGCAAGAGATTTCAGTGCTGACCCCTTTGGTGTGGGAGCAGTGGCTGGACGTTTTGGATTTGGGAGCTGGGCTCTGGCTGTGCTGAGAAGGAACGTCCGCAGAGTGCTGTGGCTAGGAAGCTCAGAGCGGCAGTGCTTGTGGGGCTGTGGAAGGGCTCTCTAGAGAAGGTGATGGCCAGCAAGAGCTTTCAGTGCTGGCCCCTTTGGTGTGGGAGCAGTGGCTGGACGTTTTGGATTTGGGAGCTGGGCTCTGGCTGTGCTGAGAAGGAACATCCCCACAGTGATGTGGCTAAGAAGCTCAGAGCGGCAGTGCTTGTGGGGCTGTGGAAGGGCTGCCTAGGGAAGGTCATCGCCCGCAACAGCTTTCAGTGCTGGCCCCTTTGGTGTGGGAGCAGTGGCTGGACGTTTTGGATTTGGGAGCTGGGCTCTGGCTGTGCTGAGAAGGAACGTCCCCACAGTGATGTGGCTAGGAAGCTCAGAGCGGCAGTGCTTGAGGGGCTGTGGGAGGGCTGCCTAGGGAAGGTGATGGCCAGCAAGATCTTTCAGTGCTGACCCCTTTGGTGTGGGAGCAGTGGCTGGACGTTTTGGATTTGGGAGCTGGGCTCTGGCTGTGCTGAGAAGGAACGCCCGCAGATTGATGTGGCTAGGAAGCTCAGAGCGGCAGTGCTTGTGGGGCTGTGGAAGGGCTGCCTAGGGAAGGTCATCGCCCACAGCAGCTTTCAGTGCTGGCCCCTTTGGTGTGGGAGCAGTGGTTGGACGTTTTGGATTTGGGAGCTGGGCTCTGGCTGTGCTGAGAAGGAAAGTCCCCACAGTGATGTGGCTAGGAAGCTCAGAGCGGCAGGGCTTGTGGGGCTGTGGGAGGGCTGCCTAGGGAAGGTGATGGCCAGCAAGAGCTTTCAGTGCTGGCCCCTTTCATGTGGGAGCAGTGGCTGGACGTTTTGGATTTGGGAGCTGGGCTCTGGCTGTGCTGAGAAGGAACGTCCCCACAGTGATGTGGCTAGGAAGCTCAGAGCGGCAGTGCTTGTGGGGCTGTGGGAGGGCTGCCTAGGGAAGGTGATGGCCAGCAAGAGTTTTCAGTGCTGGCCCCTTTGGTGTGGGAGCAGTGGCTGGACATTTTGGATTTGGTAGCTGGGCTCTCGCTGTGCTGAGAAGGAACGTCCCCACAGTGATGTGGCTAGGAAGCTCAGAGCGGCAGTGCTTGTGGGGCTGTGGAAGGGCTGCCTAGGGAAGGTCATCGCCCACAGCAGCTTTCAGTGCTGGCCCCTTTGGTGTGGGAGCAGTGGCTGGACGTTTTGGATTTGGGAGCTGGGCTCTGGCTGTGCTGAGAAGGAACTTCCCCACAGTGATGTGGCTAGGAAGCTCAGAGCGGCAGTGCTTGTGGGGCTGTGGGAGGGCTGCCTAGGGAAGGTGATGGCCAGCAAGAGCTTTCAGTGCTGGCCCCTTTCGTGTGGGAGCAGTGGCTGGACGTTTTGGATTTGGGAGCTGGGCTCTGGCTGTGCTTAGAAGGAACGTCCCCAGAGTGATGTGGCTAGGAAGCTCAGAGCGGCAGTGCTTGTGGGGCTGTGGAATGGCTGCCTAGGGAAGGTGATGGCCAGCAAGAGCTTTCAGTGCTGGCCCCTTTCGTGTGGGAGCAGTGGCTGGACGTTTTGGATTTGGGAGCTGGGCTCTGGCTGTGCTTAGAAGGAACGTCCCCAGAGTGATGTGGCTAGGAAGCTCAGAGCCCCAAAGCTTATGGGGCTGTGGAAGGGCTGCCTAGGGAAGGTCATCGCCCACAGCAGCTTTCAGTGCTGGCCCCTTTGGTGTGGGAGCAGTGGCTGGACATTTTGGATTTGGGAGCGGGGCTCTGGCTGTGCTGAGAAGGAACGTCCCCAGAGTGATGTGGCTAGGAAGCTCAGAGCGGCAGTGCTTGTGGGGCTGTGGGAGGGCTGCCTAGGGAAGGTGATGGCCAGCAAGAGCTTTCAGTGCTGGCCCCTTTGGTGTGGGAGCAGTGGCTGGACGTTTTGGATTTGGGAGCTGGGCTCTGGCTGTGCTGAGAAGGAACGTCCGCAGAGTGATGTGGCTAGGAAGCTCAGAGCGGCAGTGCTTGAGGGGCTGTGGAAGGGCTGCCTAGGGAAGGTCATCGCCCACAGCAGCTTTCAGTGCTGGCCCCTTTGGTGTGGGAGCAGTGGCTGGACGTTTTGGATTTGGGAGCTGGGCTCTGGCTGTGCTGAGAAGGATCGTCCCCACAGTGATGTGGCTAGGAAGCTCAGAGCGGCAGTGCTTGAGGGGTTGTGGGAGGGCTGCCTAGGGAAGGTGATGGCCAGCAAGAGCTTTCAGTGCTGGCCCGTTTCGTGTGGGAGCAGTGGCTGGACGTTTTGGATTTGGGAGCTGGGCTCTGGCTGTGCTGAGAAGGAACGTCCCCAGAGTGATGTGGCTAGGAAGCTCAGAGCGGCAGGGCTTGTGGGGCTGTGGAAGGGCTGCCTAGGGAAGGTCATCGCCCGCAACAGCTTTCAGTGCTGGCCCCTTTGGTGTGGGAGCAGTGGCTGGACGTTTTGGATTTGGGAGCTGGGCTCTGGCTGTGCTGAGAAGGAACGTCCCCACAGTGATGTGGCTAGGAAGCTCAGAGCGGCAGTGCTTGAGGGGCTGTGGGAGGGCTGCCTAGGGAAGGTGATGGCCAGCAAGATCTTTCAGTGCTGACCCCTTTGGTGTGGGAGCAGTGGCTGGACGTTTTGGATTTGGGAGCTGGGCTCTGGCTGTGCTGAGAAGGAACGTCCGCAGAGTGAAGTGGCTAGGAAGCTCAGAGCGGCAGTGCTTGTGGGGCTGTGGAAGGGCTCTCTAGAGAAGGTGATGGCCAGGAAGAGCTTTCAGTGCTGGCCCCTTTGGTGTGGGAGCAGTGGCTGGACGTTTTGGATTTGGGAGCTGGGCTCTGGCTGTGCTGAGAAGGAACGTCCCCACAGTGATGTGGCTAGGAAGCTCAGAGCGGCAGTGCTTGAGGGGTTGTGGGAGGGCTGCCTAGGGAAGGTGATGGCCAGCAAGATCTTTCAGTGCTGGCCCCTTTGGTGTGGGAGCAGTGGCTGGACGTTTTGGATTTGGGAGCTGGGCTCTGGCTGTGCTGAGAAGGAACGTCCGCAGAGTGATGTGGCTAGGAAGCTCAGAGCGGCAGTGCTTGTGGGGCTGTGGAAGGGCTGCCTAGGGAAGGTCATCGCCCACAGCAGCTTTCAGTGCTGGCCCCTTTGGTGTGGGAGCAGTGGCTGGACGTTTTGGATTTGGGAGCTGGGCTCTGGCTGTGCTGAGAAGGAACGTCCCCACAGTGATGTGGCTAGGAAGCTCAGAGCGGCAGTGCTTGTGGGGCTGTGGGAGGGCTGCCTAGGGAAGGTGATGGCCAGCAGGAGCTTTCAGTGCTGGCCCCTTTGGTGTGGGAGCAGTGGCTGGACGTTTTGGATTTGGGAGCTGGGCTCTGGCTGTGCTGAGAAGGAACGTCCCCACAGTGATGTGGCTAGGAAGCTCAGAGGGGCAGTGCTTGTGGGGCTGTGGGAGGGCTGCCTAGGGAAGGTGATGGCCAGCAAGATCTTTCAGTGCTGGCCCCTTTGGTGTGGGAGCAGTGGCTGGACGTTTTGGATTTGGGAGCTGGGCTCTGGCTGTGCTGAGAAGGAACGTCCCCACAGTGATGTGGCTAGGAAACTCAGAGCTGCAGTGCTTGTAGGGCTGTGGAAGGGCTGCCTAGGGAAGGTGATGGCCAGCAAGAGATTTCAGTGCTGGCCCCTTTGGTGTGGGAGCAGTGGCTGGACGTTTTGGATTTGGGAGCTGGCCTCTGGCTGTGCTGAGAAGGAACGTCCCCACAGTGATGTGGCTAGGAAGCTCAGAGAGGCAGTGCTTGTGGGGCTGTGGGAGGGCTGCCTAGGGAAGGTGATGGCCAGCAAGAGCTTTCAGTGCTGGCCCCTTTGGTGTGGGAGCAGTGGCTGGACGTTTTGGATTTGGGAGCTGGGCTCTGGCTGTGCTGAGAAGGAACATCCCCACAGTGATGTGGCTAAGAAGCTCAGAGCGGCAGTGCTTGTGGGGCTGTGGAAGGGCTGCCTAGGGAAGGTCATCGCCCGCAACAGCTTTCAGTGCTGGCCCCTTTGGTGTGGGATCAGTGGCTGGACATTTTGGATTTGGGAGCTGGGCTCTGGCTGTGCTGAGAAGGAAAGTCCCCAGACTGATGTGGCTAGGAAGCTCAGAGCCCCAGTGCTTGTGGGGCTGTGGAAGGGCTCTCTAGAGAAGGTGATGGCCAGCAAGAGCTTTCAGTGCTGGCCCCTTTGGTGTGGGAGCAGTGGCTGGACGTTTTGGATTTGGGAGCTGGGCTCTGGCTGTGCTGAGAAGGAACGTCCCCAGAGTGATGTGGCTAGGAAGCTCAGAGCGGCAGTGCTTGTGGGGCTGTGGAAGGGCTCTCTAGAGAAGGTCATCGCCCACAGCAGCTTTCAGTGCTGGCCCCTTTGGTGTGGGAGCAGTGGCTGGACATTTTGGATTTGGGAGCTGGGCTCTGGCTGTGCTGAGAAGGAACGTCCGCAGAGTGATGTGGCTAGGAAGCTCAGAGCGGCAGTGCTTGTGGGGCTGTGGAAGGGCTGCCTAGGGAAGGTCATCGCCCACAACAGCTTTCAGTGCTGGCCCCTTTGGTGTGGGAGCAGTGGCTGGACGTTTTGGATTTGGGAGCTGGGCTCTGGCTGTGCTGAGAAGGATCGTCCCCACAGTGATGTGGCTAGGAAGCTCAGAGCGGCAGTGCTTGAGGGGTTGTGGGAGGGCTGCCTAGGGAAGGTGATGGCCAGCAAGAGCTTTCAGTGCTGGCCCATTTCGTGTGGGAGCAGTGGCTGGACGTTTTGGATTTGGGAGCTGGGCTCTGGCTGTGCTGAGAAGGAACGCCCGCAGATTGATGTGGCTAGGAAGCTCAGAGCGGCAGTGCTTGTGGGGCTGTGGAAGGGCTGCCTAGGGAAGGTGATGGCCAGCAAGAGCTTTCAGTGCTGGCCCCTTTGGTGTGGGAGCAGTGGCTGGACGTTTTGGATTTGGGAGCTGGGCTCTGGCTGTGCTGAGAAGGATCGTCCCCACAGTGATGTGGCTAGGAAGCTCAGAGCGGCAGTGCTTGAGGGGTTGTGGGAGGGCTGCCTAGGGAAGGTGATGGCCAGCAAGAGCTTTCAGTGCTGGCCCGTTTCGTGTGGGAGCAGTGGCTGGACGTTTTGGATTTGGGAGCTGGGCTCTGGCTGTGCTGAGAAGGAACGTCCCCAGAGTGATGTGGCTAGGAAGCTCAGAGCGGCAGGGCTTGTGGGGCTGTGGAAGGGCTGCCTAGGGAAGGTCATCGCCCGCAACAGCTTTCAGTGCTGGCCCCTTTGGTGTGGGAGCAGTGGCTGGACATTTTGGATTTGGGAGCTGGGCTCTGGCTGTGCTGAGAAGGAACGTCCCCACAGTGATGTGGCTAGGAAGCTCAGAGCGGCAGTGCTTGAGGGGCTGTGGGAGCGCTGCCTAGGGAAGGTGATGGCCAGCAAGAGCTTTCAGTGCTGGCCCCTTTGGTGTGGGAGCAGTGGCTGGACGTTTTGGATTTGGGAGCTGGGCTCTGGCTGTGCTGAGAAGGAACGTCCGCAGAGTGAAGTGGCTAGAAAGCTCAGAGCGGCAGTGCTTGTAGGGCTGTGGAAGGGCTGCCTAGGGAAGGTCATCGCCCACAGCAGCTTTCAGTGCTGGTCCCTTTGGTGTGGGAGCAGTGGTTGGACGTTTTGGATTTGGGAGCTGGGCTCTGGCTGTGCTGAGAAGGAAAGTCCCCACAGTGATGTGGCTAGGAAGCTCAGAGCGGCAGGGCTTGTGGGGCTGTGGGAGGGCTGCCTAGGGAAGGTGATGGCCAGCAAGAGCTTTCAGTGCTGGCCCGTTTCGTGTGGGAGCAGTGGCTGGACGTTTTGGATTTGGGAGCTGGGCTCTGGCTGTGCTGAGAAGGAACGTCCCCACAGTGATGTCGCTAGGAAGCTCAGAGCGGCAGTGCTTGAGGGGCTGTGGGAGGGCTGCCTAGGGAAGGTGATGGCCAGCAAGATCTTTCAGTGCTGGCCCCTTTGGTGTGGGAGCAGTGGCTGGACATTTTGGATTTGGGAGCTGGGCCCTGGCTGTGCTGAGAAGGAACGTCCGCAGAGTGCTGTGGCTAGGAAGCTCAGAGCGGCAGTGCTTGTGGGGCTGTGGAAGGGCTCTCTAGAGAAGGTGATGGCCAGCAAGAGCTTTCAGTGCTGGCCCCTTTGGTGTGGGAGCAGTGGCTGGACGTTTTGGATTTGGGAGCTGGGCTCTGGCTGTGCTGAGAAGGAACATCCCCACAGTGATGTGGCTAAGAAGCTCAGAGCGGCAGTGCTTGTGGGGCTGTGGAAGGGCTGCCTAGGGAAGGTCATCGCCCGCAACAGCTTTCAGTGCTGGCCCCTTTGGTGTGGGAGCAGTGGCTGGACGTTTTGGATTTGGGAGCTGGGCTCTGGCTGTGCTGAGAAGGAACGTCCCCACAGTGATGTGGCTAGGAAGCTCAGAGCGGCAGTGCTTGAGGGGCTGTGGGAGGGCTGCCTAGGGAAGGTGATGGCCAGCAAGATCTTTCAGTGCTGACCCCTTTGGTGTGGGAGCAGTGGCTGGACGTTTTGGATTTGGGAGCTGGGCTCTGGCTGTGCTGAGAAGGAACGCCCGCAGATTGATGTGGCTAGGAAGCTCAGAGCGGCAGTGCTTGTGGGGCTGTGGAAGGGCTGCCTAGGGAAGGTCATCGCCCACAGCAGCTTTCAGTGCTGGCCCCTTTGGTGTGGGAGCAGTGGTTGGACGTTTTGGATTTGGGAGCTGGGCTCTGGCTGTGCTGAGAAGGAACGTCCCCACAGTGATGTGGCTAGGAAGCTCAGAGCGGCAGTGCTTGTGGGGCTGTGGGAGGGCTGCCTAGGGAAGGTGATGGCCAGCAAGAGTTTTCAGTGCTGGCCCCTTTGGTGTGGGAGCAGTGGCTGGACATTTTGGATTTGGTAGCTGGGCTCTCGCTGTGCTGAGAAGGAACGTCCCCACAGTGATGTGGCTAGGAAGCTCAGAGCGGCAGTGCTTGTGGGGCTGTGGAAGGGCTGCCTAGGGAAGGTCATCGCCCACAGCAGCTTTCAGTGCTGGCCCCTTTGGTGTGGGAGCAGTGGCTGGACGTTTTGGATTTGGGAGCTGGGCTCTGGCTGTGCTGAGAAGGAACTTCCCCACAGTGATGTGGCTAGGAAGCTCAGAGCGGCAGTGCTTGTGGGGCTGTGGGAGGGCTGCCTAGGGAAGGTGATGGCCAGCAAGAGCTTTCAGTGCTGGCCCCTTTCGCGTGGGAGCAGTGGCTGGACGTTTTGGATTTGGGAGCTGGGCTCTGGCTGTGCTTAGAAGGAACGTCCCCAGAGTGATGTGGCTAGGAAGCTCAGAGCGGCAGTGCTTGTGGGGCTGTGGAATGGCTGCCTAGGGAAGGTGATGGCCAGCAAGAGCTTTCAGTGCTGGCCCCTTTCGTGTGGGAGCAGTGGCTGGACGTTTTGGATTTGGGAGCTGGGCTCTGGCTGTGCTTAGAAGGAACGTCCCCAGAGTGATGTGGCTAGGAAGCTCAGAGCCCCAAAGCTTATGGGGCTGTGGAAGGGCTGCCTAGGGAAGGTCATCGCCCACAGCAGCTTTCAGTGCTGGCCCCTTTGGTGTGGGAGCAGTGGCTGGACATTTTGGATTTGGGAGCGGGGCTCTGGCTGTGCTGAGAAGGAACGTCCCCAGAGTGATGTGGCTAGGAAGCTCAGAGCGGCAGTGCTTGTGGGGCTGTGGGAGGGCTGCCTAGGGAAGGTGATGGCCAGCAAGAGCTTTCAGTGCTGGCCCCTTTGGTGTGGGAGCAGTGGCTGGACGTTTTGGATTTGGGAGCTGGGCTCTGGCTGTGCTGAGAAGGAACGTCCGCAGAGTGATGTGGCTAGGAAGCTCAGAGCGGCAGTGCTTGAGGGGCTGTGGAAGGGCTGCCTAGGGAAGGTCATCGCCCACAGCAGCTTTCAGTGCTGGCCCCTTTGGTGTGGGAGCAGTGGCTGGACATTTTGGATTTGGGAGCTGGGCTCTGGCTGTGCTGAGAAGGAACGTCCCCACAGTGATGTGGCTAGGAAGCTCAGAGCGGCAGTGCTTGTGGGGCTGTGGAAGGGCTGCCTAGGGAAGGTCATCGCCCACAGCAGCTTTCAGTGCTGGCCCCTTTGGTGTGGGAGCAGTGGCTGGACGTTTTGGATTTGGGAGCTGGGCTCTGGCTGTGCTGAGAAGGAACGTCCCCACAGTGATGTGGCTAGGAAGCTCAGAGCGGCAGTGCTTGTGGGGCTGTGGGAGGGCTGCCTAGGGAAGGTGATGGCCAGCAAGAGCTTTCAGTGCTGGCCCCTTTGGTGTGGAGCAGTGGCTGGACGTTTTGGATTTGGGAGCTGGGCTCTGGCTGTGCTGAGAAGGAACGTCCGCAGAGTGATGTGGCTAGGAAGCTCAGAGCTGAAGTGCTTGTAGGGCTGTGGAAGGGCTGCCTAGGGAAGGTGATGGCCAGCAAGAGCTTTCAGTGCTGGCCCCTTTGGTGTGGGAGCAGTGGCTGGACATTTTGGATTTGGGAGCGGGGCTCTGGCTGTGCTGAGAAGGAACGTCCCCACAGTGATGTGGCTAGGAAGCTCAGAGCGGCAGTGCTTGTGGGGCTGTGGAAGGGCACTCTAGAGAAGGTGATGGCCAGCAAGAGCTTTCAGTGCTGGCCCCTTTCATGTGGGAGCAGTGGCTGGACGTTTTGGATTTGGGAGCTGGGCTCTGGCTGTGCTGAGAAGGAACGTCCCCACAGTGATGTGGCTAGGAAGCTCAGAGCGGCAGTGCTTGTGGGGCTGTGGGAGGGCTGCCTAGGGAAGGTGATGGCCAGCAAGAGTTTTCAGTGCTGGCCCCTTTGGTGTGGGAGCAGTGGCTGGACATTTTGGATTTGGTAGCTGGGCTCTCGCTGTGCTGAGAAGGAACGTCCCCACAGTGATGTGGCTAGGAAGCTCAGAGCGGCAGTGCTTGTGGGGCTGTGGAAGGGCTGCCTAGGGAAGGTCATCGCCCACAGCAGCTTTCAGTGCTGGCCCCTTTGGTGTGGGAGCAGTGGCTGGACGTTTTGGATTTGGGAGCTGGGCTCTGGCTGTGCTGAGAAGGAACTTCCCCACAGTGATGTGGCTAGGAAGCTCAGAGCGGCAGTGCTTGTGGGGCTGTGGGAGGGCTGCCTAGGGAAGGTGATGGCCAGCAAGAGCTTTCAGTGCTGGCCCCTTTCGTGTGGGAGCAGTGGCTGGACGTTTCCGATTTGGGAGCTGGGCTCTGGCTGTGCTTAGAAGGAACGTCCCCAGAGTGATGTGGCTAGGAAGCTCAGAGCGGCAGTGCTTGTGGGGCTGTGGAATGGCTGCCTAGGGAAGGTGATGGCCAGCAAGAGCTTTCAGTGCTGGCCCCTTTCGTGTGGGAGCAGTGGCTGGACGTTTTGGATTTGGGAGCTGGGCTCTGGCTGTGCTTAGAAGGAACGTCCCCAGAGTGATGTGGCTAGGAAGCTCAGAGCCCCAAAGCTTATGGGGCTGTGGAAGGGCTGCCTAGGGAAGGTCATCGCCCACAGCAGCTTTCAGTGCTGGCCCCTTTGGTGTGGGAGCAGTGGCTGGACATTTTGGATTTGGGAGCGGGGCTCTGGCTGTGCTGAGAAGGAACGTCCCCAGAGTGATGTGGCTAGGAAGCTCAGAGCGGCAGTGCTTGTGGGGCTGTGGGAGGGCTGCCTAGGGAAGGTGATGGCCAGCAAGAGCTTTCAGTGCTGGCCCCTTTGGTGTGGGAGCAGTGGCTGGACGTTTTGGATTTGGGAGCTGGGCTCTGGCTGTGCTGAGAAGGAACGTCCGCAGAGTGATGTGGCTAGGAAGCTCAGAGCGGCAGTGCTTGAGGGGCTGTGGAAGGGCTGCCTAGGGAAGGTCATCGCCCACAGCAGCTTTCAGTGCTGGCCCCTTTGGTGTGGGAGCAGTGGCTGGACATTTTGGATTTGGGAGCTGGGCTCTGGCTGTGCTGAGAAGGAACGTCCCCACAGTGATGTGGCTAGGAAGCTCAGAGCGGCAGTGCTTGTGGGGCTGTGGAAGGGCTGCCTAGGGAAGGTCATCGCCCACAGCAGCTTTCAGTGCTGGCCCCTTTGGTGTGGGAGCAGTGGCTGGACGTTTTGGATTTGGGAGCTGGGCTCTGGCTGTGCTGAGAAGGAACGTCCCCACAGTGATGTGGCTAGGAAGCTCAGAGCGGCAGTGCTTGTGGGGCTGTGGAAGGGCTGCCTAGGGAAGGTCATCGCCCACGGCAGCTTTCAGTGCTGGCCCCTTTGGTGTGGGAGCAGTGGCTGGACGTTTTGGATTTGGGAGCTGGGCTCTGGCTGTGCTGAGAAGGAACGTCCCCACAGTGATGTGGCTAGGAAGCTCAGAGCGGCAGTGCTTGTGGGGCTGTGGAAGGGCTGCCTAGGGAAGGTCATCGCCCACGGCAGCTTTCAGTGCTGGCCCCTTTGGTGTGGGAGCAGTGGCTGGACGTTTTGGATTTGGGAGCTGGGCTCTGGCTGTGCTGAGAAGGAACGTCCCCACAGTGATGTGGCTAGGAAGCTCAGAGCGGCAGTGCTTGAGGGGCTGTGGGAGGGCTGCCTAGGGAAGGTGATGGCCAGCAAGAGCTTTCAGTGCTGGCCCGTTTCGTGTGGGAGCAGTGGCTGGACGTTTTGGATTTGTGAGCTGGGCTCTGGCTGTGCTGAGAAGGAACGTCCACACAGTGATGTGGCTAGGAAGCTCAGAGCCCCAAAGCTTATGGGGCTGTGGAAGGGCTGCCTAGGGAAGGTCATCGCCCACAGCAGCTTTCAGTGCTGGCCCCTTTGGTGTGGGAGCAGTGGCTGGTCGTTTTGGATTTGGGAGCTGGGCTCTGGCTGTGCTGAGAAGGAACGTCCCCACAGTGATGTGGCTAGGAAGCTCAGAGCGGCAGTGCTTGCGGGGCTGTGGGAGGGCTGCCTAGGGAAGGTGATGGCCAGCAAGATCTTTCAGTGCTGGCCCCTTTGGTGTGGGAGCAGTGGCTGGACGTTTTGGATTTGGGAGCTGGGCTCTGGCTGTGCTGAGAAGGAACGTCCCCAGAGTGATGTGGCTAGGAAGCTCAGAGCTGCATTGCTTGTAGGGCTGTGGAAGGGCTGCCTAGAGAAGGTGATGGCCAGCAAGAGCTTTCAGTGCTGGCCCCTTTGGTGTGGGAGCAGTGGCTGGACGTTTTGGATTTGGGAGCTGGCCTCTGGCTGTGCTGAGAAGGAACGTCCCCACAGTGATGTGGCTAGGAAGCTCAGAGCGGCAGTGCTTGTGGGGCTGTGGAATGGCTGCCTAGGGAAGGTGATGGCCAGCAAGAGCTTTCAGTGCTGGCCCCTTTCGTGTGGGAGCAGTGGCTGGACGTTTTGGATTTGGGAGCTGGGCTCTGGCTGTGCTTAGAAGGAACGTCCCCAGAGTGATGTGGCTAGGAAGCTCAGAGCCCCAAAGGTTATGGGGCTGTGGAAGGGCTGCCTAGGGAAGGTCATCGCCCACAGCAGCTTTCAGTGCTGGCCCCTTTGGTGTGGGAGCAGTGGCTGGACATTTTGGATTTGGGAGCGGGGCTCTGGCTGTGCTGAGAAGGAACGTCCCCAGAGTGATGTGGCTAGGAAGCTCAGAGCGGCAGTGCTTGTGGGGCTGTGGGAGGGCTGCCTAGGGAAGGTGATGGCCAGCAAGAGCTTTCAGTGCTGGCCCCTTTGGTGTGGGAGCAGTGGCTGGACGTTTTGGATTTGGGAGCTGGGCTCTGGCTGTGCTGAGAAGGAACGTCCGCAGAGTGATGTGGCTAGGAAGCTCAGAGCGGCAGTGCTTGAGGGGCTGTGGAAGGGCTGCCTAGGGAAGGTCATCGCCCACAGCAGCTTTCAGTGCTGGCCCCTTTGGTGTGGGAGCAGTGGCTGGACATTTTGGATTTGGGAGCTGGGCTCTGGCTGTGCTGAGAAGGAACGTCCCCACAGTGATGTGGCTAGGAAGCTCAGAGCGGCAGTGCTTGTGGGGCTGTGGAAGGGCTGCCTAGGGAAGGTCATCGCCCACAGCAGCTTTCAGTGCTGGCCCCTTTGGTGTGGGAGCAGTGGCTGGACGTTTTGGATTTGGGAGCTGGGCTCTGGCTGTGCTGAGAAGGAACGTCCCCACAGTGATGTGGCTAGGAAGCTCAGAGCGGCAGTGCTTGTGGGGCTGTGGAAGGGCTGCCTAGGGAAGGTCATCGCCCACGGCAGCTTTCAGTGCTGGCCCCTTTGGTGTGGGAGCAGTGGCTGGACGTTTTGGATTTGGGAGCTGGGCTCTGGCTGTGCTGAGAAGGAACGTCCCCACAGTGATGTGGCTAGGAAGCTCAGAGCAGCAGTGCTTGTGGGGCTGTGGAAGGGCTGCCTAGGGAAGGTCATCGCCCACGGCAGCTTTCAGTGCTGGCCCCTTTGGTGTGGGAGCAGTGGCTGGACGTTTTGGATTTGGGAGCTGGGCTCTGGCTGTGCTGAGAAGGAACGTCCCCACAGTGATGTGGCTAGGAAGCTCAGAGCTGCATTGCTTGTAGGGCTGTGGAAGGGCTGCCTAGGGAAGGTGATGGCCAGCAAGAGCTTTCAGTGCTGGCCCCTTTCGTGTGGGAGCAGTGGCTGGACGTTTTGGATTTGGGAGCTGGGCTCTGGCTGTGCTGAGAAGGAACGTCCACACAGTGATGTGGCTAGGAAGCTCAGAGCAGCAGTGCTTGTGGGGCTGTGGGAGGGCTGCCTAGGGAAGGTGATGGCCAGCAAGAGCTTTCAGTGCTGGCCCCTTTGGTGTGGGAGCAGTGGCTGGACGTTTTGGATTTGGGAGCTGGGCTCTGGCTGTGCTGAGAAGGAACGTCCCCACAGTGATGTGGCTAGGAAGCTCAGAGCGGCAGGGCTTGTGGGGCTGTGGAAGGGCTCTCTAGAGAAGGTGATGGCCAGCAAGAGCTTTCAGTGCTGGCCCGTTTCGTGTGGGAGCAGTGGCTGGACGTTTTGGATTTGGGAGCTGGGCTCTGGCTGTGCTGAGAAGGAACGTCCCCATAGTAATGTGGCTAGGAAGCTCAGAGCCCCAAAGCTTGTGGGGCTGTGGAAGGGCTGCCTAGGGAAGGTGATGGCCAGCAAGAGTTTTCAGTGCTGGCCCATTTGGTGTGGGAGCAGTGGCTGGACGTTTTGGATTTGGGAGCTGGGCTCTGGCTGTGCTGAGAAGGAACGTCCCCACAGTGATGTGGCTAGGAAGCTCAGAGCGGCAGTGCTTGTGGGGCTGTGGGAGGGCTGCCTAGGGAAGGTGATGGCCAGCAAGAGCTTTCAGTGCTGGCCCCTTTGGTGTGGGAGCAGTGGTTGGACGTTTTGGATTTGGGAGCTGGGCTCTGGCTGTGCTTAGAAGGAACGTCCGCAGAGTGATGTGGCTAGGAAGCTCAGAGCGGCAGTGCTTGTGGGGCTGTGGAAGGGCTCTCTAGAGAAGGTGATGGCCAGCAAGAGCTTTCAGTGCTGGCCCCTTTGGTGTGGGAGCAGTGGCTGGACGTTTTGGATTTGGGAGCTGGGCTCTGGCTGTGCTGAGAAGGAACGTCCCCAGAGTGATGTGGCTAGGAAGCTCAGAGCGGCAGTGCTTGTGGGGCTGTGGAAGGGCTGCCTAGGGAAGGTCATCGCCCACGGCAGCTTTCAGTGCTGGCCCCTTTGGTGTGGGAGCAGTGGCTGGACGTTTTGGATTTGGGAGCTGGGCTCTGGCTGTGCTTAGAAGGAACGTCCCCAGAGTGATGTGGCTAGGAAGCTCAGAGCCCCAAAGCTTATGGGGCTGTGGAAGGGCTGCCTAGGGAAGGTCATCGCCCACAGCAGCTTTCAGTGCTGGTCCCTTTGGTGTGGGAGCAGTGGCTGGACGTTTTGGATTTGGGAGCTGGGCTCTGGCTGTGCTGAGAAGGAACGTCCCCACAGTGATGTGGCTAGGAAGCTCAGAGCGGCAGTGCTTGAGGGGCTGTGGGAGGGCTGCCTAGGGAAGGTGATGGCCAGCAAGAGCTTTCAGTGCTGGCCCCTTTCGTGTGGGAGCAGTGGCTGGACGTTTTGGATTTGGGAGCTGGGCTCTGGCTGTGCTGAGAAGGAACGTCCGCAGAGTGCTGTGGCTAGGAAGCTCAGAGCGCCAGTGCTTGTGGGGCTGTGGAAGGGCTGCCTAGGGAAGGTGATGGCCAGCAAGAGCTTTCAGTGCTGGCCCCTTTGGTGTGGGAGCAGTGGCTGGACGTTTTGGATTTGGGAGCTGGGCTCTGGCTGTGCTGAGAAGGAACGTCCGCAGAGTGATGTAGCTAGGAAGCTCAGAGCGGCAGTGCTTGTGGGGCTGTGGAAGGGCTGCCTAGGGAAGGTGATGGCCAGCAAGAGCTTTCAGTGCTGGCCCGTTTCGTGTGGGAGCAGTGGCTGGACGTTTTGGATTTGGGAGCTGGGCTCTGGCTGTGCTGAGAAGGAACGTCCCCACAGTGATGTGGCTAGGAAGCTCAGAGCGGCAGTGCTTGTGGGGCTGTGGAAGGGCTCTCTAGAGAAGGTGATGGCCAGCAAGAGCTTTCAGTGCTGGCCCGTTTCGTGTGGGAGCAGTGGCTGGACGTTTCCGATTTGGGAGGTGGGCTCTGGCTGTGCTGAGAAGGAACGTCCCCACAGTAATGTGGCTAGGAAGCTCAGAGCAGCAGTGCTTGTGGGGCTGTGGAAGGACTGCCTAGGGAAGGTGATGGCCAGCAAGAGCTTTCAGTGCTGGCCCCTTTGGTGTGGGAGCAGTGGCTGGACGTTTTGGATTTGGGAGCTGGGCTCTGGCTGTGCTGAGAAGGAACGTCCACACAGTGATGTGGCTAGGAAGCTCAGAGCCCCAAAGCTTGTGGGGCTGTGGAAGGGCTGCCTAGGGAAGGTGATGGCCAGCAAGAGTTTTCACTGCTGGCCCCTTTGGTGTGGGAGCAGTGGCTGGACATTTTGGATTTGGGAGCTGGGCTCTGGCTGTGCTGAGAAGGAACGTCCCCACAGTGATGTGGCTAGGAAGCTCAGAGCGGCAGTGCTTGTGGGGATGTGGGAGGGCTCTCTAGAGAAGGTGATGGCCAGCAAGAGCTTTCAGTGCTGGCCCGTTTCGTGTGGGAGCAGTGGCTGGACGTTTTGGATTTGGGAGCTGGGCTCTGGCTGTGCTGAGAAGGAACGTCCCCACAGTGATGTGGCTAGGAAGCTCAGAGCGGCAGTGCTTGTGGGGCTGTGGAAGGGCTGCCTAGGGAAGGTGATGGCCAGCAAGAGCTTTCAGTGCTGGCCCCTTTGGTGTGGGAGCAGTGGCTGGACGTTTTGGATTTGGGAGCTGGGCTCTGGCTGTGCTGAGAAGGAACGTCCCCACAGTGATGTGGCTAGGAAGCTCAGAGCGGCAGTGCTTGTGGGGCTGTGGAAGGGCTGCCTAGGGAAGGTCATCGCCCACGGCAGCTTTCAGTGCTGGCCCCTTTGGTGTGGGAGCAGTGGCTGGACGTTTTGGATTTGGGAGCTGGGCTCTGGCTGTGCTTAGAAGGAACGTCCCCAGAGTGATGTGGCTAGGAAGCTCAGAGCCCCAAAGCTTATGGGGCTGTGGAAGGGCTGCCTAGGGAAGGTCAT
The DNA here is from genome assembly GCF_965638725.1 of Aptenodytes patagonicus. Lineage (NCBI taxonomy): Eukaryota > Metazoa > Chordata > Aves > Sphenisciformes > Spheniscidae > Aptenodytes > Aptenodytes patagonicus. Next base: position 345,914 of record NW_027472031.1, on the reverse strand, counting down.
CGCCCACAGCAGCTTTCAGTGCTGGCCCCTTTGGTGTGGGAGCAGTGGCTGGACGTTTTGGATTTGGGAGCTGGGCTCTGGCTGTGCTGAGAAGGAACGTCCCCACAGTGATGTGGCTAGGAAGCTCAGAGCGGCAGTGCTTGAGGGGCTGTGGGAGGGCTGCCTAGGGAAGGTGATGGCCAGCAAGAGCTTTCAGTGCTGGCCCCTTTGGTGTGGGAGCAGTGGCTGGACGTTTTGGATTTGGGAGCTGGGCTCTGGCTGTGCTGAGAAGGAACGTCCGCAGAGTGCTGTGGCTAGGAAGCTCAGAGCGCCAGTGCTTGTGGGGCTGTGGAAGGGCTGCCTAGGGAAGGTGATGGCCAGCAAGAGCTTTCAGTGCTGGCCCCTTTCGTGTGGGAGCAGTGGCTGGACGTTTTGGATTTGGGAGCTGGGCTCTGGCTGTGCTGAGAAGGAACGTCCCCACAGTGATGTGGCTAGGAAGCTCAGAGCGGCAGTGCTTGTGGGGCTGTGGAAGGACTCTCTAGAGAAGGTGATGGCCAGCAAGAGCTTTCAGTGCTGGCCCCTTTCGTGTGGGAGCAGTGGCTGGACGTTTCCGATTTGGGAGGTGGGCTCTGGCTGTGCTGAGAAGGAACGTCCCCACAGTAATGTGGCTAGGAAGCTCAGAGCAGCAGTGCTTGTGGGGCTGTGGAAGGACTGCCTAGGGAAGGTGATGGCCAGCAAGAGCTTTCAGTGCTGGCCCCTTTGGTGTGGGAGCAGTGGCTGGACGTTTTGGATTTGGGAGCTGGGCTCTGGCTGTGCTGAGAAGGAACGTCCACACAGTGATGTGGCTAGGAAGCTCAGAGCGGCAGTGCTTGTGGGGCTGTGGAAGGGCTGCCTAGGGAAGGTCATCGCCCGCAACAGCTTTCAGTGCTGGCCCCTTTGGTGTGGGAGCAGTGGCTGGACGTTTTGGATTTGGGAGCTGGGCTCTGGCTGTGCTGAGAAGGAACGTCCCCACAGTAATGTGGCTAGGAAGCTCAGAGCCCCAAAGCTTGTGGGGCTGTGGAAGGGCTGCCTAGGGAAGGTGATGGCCAGCAAGAGTTTTCAGTGCTGGCCCATTTGGTGTGGGAGCAGTGGCTGGACGTTTTGGATTTGGGAGCTGGGCTCTGGCTGTGCTGAGAAGGAACGTCCCCACAGTGATGTGGCTAGGAAGCTCAGAGCGGCAGTGCTTGTGGGGCTGTGGGAGGGCTGCCTAGGGAAGGTGATGGCCAGCAAGAGCTTTCAGTGCTGGCCCCTTTGGTGTGGGAGCAGTGGTTGGACATTTTGGATTTGGGAGCTGGGCTCTGGCTGTGCTTAGAAGGAACGTCCGCAGAGTGATGTGGCTAGGAAGCTCAGAGCGGCAGTGCTTGTGGGGCTGTGGAAGGGCTCTCTAGAGAAGGTGATGGCCAGCAAGAGCTTTCAGTGCTGGCCCCTTTGGTGTGGGAGCAGTGGCTGGACGTTTTGGATTTGGGAGCTGGGCTCTGGCTGTGCTGAGAAGGAACGTCCCCAGAGTGATGTGGCTAGGAAGCTCAGAGCGGCAGTGCTTGTGGGGCTGTGGAAGGGCTGCCTAGGGAAGGTCATCGCCCACGGCAGCTTTCAGTGCTGGCCCCTTTGGTGTGGGAGCAGTGGCTGGACGTTTTGGATTTGGGAGCTGGGCTCTGGCTGTGCTTAGAAGGAACATCCCCAGAGTGATGTGGCTAGGAAGCTCAGAGCCCCAAAGCTTATGGGGCTGTGGAAGGGCTGCCTAGGGAAGGTCATCGCCCACAGCAGCTTTCAGTGCTGGTCCCTTTGGTGTGGGAGCAGTGGCTGGACGTTTTGGATTTGGGAGCTGGGCTCTGGCTGTGCTGAGAAGGAACGTCCCCACAGTGATGTGGCTAGGAAGCTCAGAGCGGCAGTGCTTGAGGGGCTGTGGGAGGGCTGCCTAGGGAAGGTGATGGCCAGCAAGAGCTTTCAGTGCTGGCCCCTTTCGTGTGGGAGCAGTGGCTGGACGTTTTGGATTTGGGAGCTGGGCTCTGGCTGTGCTGAGAAGGAACGTCCGCAGAGTGCTGTGGCTAGGAAGCTCAGAGCGCCAGTGCTTGTGGGGCTGTGGAAGGGCTGCCTAGGGAAGGTGATGGCCAGCAAGAGCTTTCAGTGCTGGCCCCTTTGGTGTGGGAGCAGTGGCTGGACGTTTTGGATTTGGGAGCTGGGCTCTGGCTGTGCTGAGAAGGAACGTCCGCAGAGTGCTGTGGCTAGGAAGCTCAGAGCGGCAGTGCTTGTGGGGCTGTGGAAGGGCTGCCTAGGGAAGGTGATGGCCAGCAAGAGCTTTCAGTGCTGGCCCGTTTCGTGTGGGAGCAGTGGCTGGACGTTTTGGATTTGGGAGCTGGGCTCTGGCTGTGCTGAGAAGGAACGTCCCCACAGTGATGTGGCTAGGAAGCTCAGAGCGGCAGTGCTTGTGGGGCTGTGGAAGGGCTCTCTAGAGAAGGTGATGGCCAGCAAGAGCTTTCAGTGCTGGCCCCTTTGGTGTGGGAGCAGTGGCTGGACGTTTTGGATTTGGGAGCTGGGCTCTGGCTGTGCTTAGAAGGAACGTCCCCAGAGTGATGTGGCTAGGAAGCTCAGAGCCCCAAAGCTTATGGGGCTGTGGAAGGGCTGCCTAGGGAAGGTCATCGCCCACAGCAGCTTTCAGTGCTGGCCCCTTTGGTGTGGGAGCAGTGGCTGGACGTTTTGGATTTGGGAGCTGGGCTCTGGCTGTGCTGAGAAGGAACGTCCCCACAGTGATGTGGCTAGGAAGCTCAGAGCGGCAGTGCTTGAGGGGCTGTGGGAGGGCTGCCTAGGGAAGGTGATGGCCAGCAAGAGCTTTCAGTGCTGGCCCCTTTGGTGTGGGAGCAGTGGCTGGACGTTTTGGATTTGGGAGCTGGGCTCTGGCTGTGCTGAGAAGGAACGTCCGCAGAGTGCTGTGGCTAGGAAGCTCAGAGCGCCAGTGCTTGTGGGGCTGTGGAAGGGCTGCCTAGGGAAGGTGATGGCCAGCAAGAGCTTTCAGTGCTGGCCCCTTTCGTGTGGGAGCAGTGGCTGGACGTTTTGGATTTGGGAGCTGGGCTCTGGCTGTGCTGAGAAGGAACGTCCGCAGAGTGCTGTGGCTAGGAAGCTCAGAGCGGCAGTGCTTGTGGGGCTGTGGAAGGGCTCTCTAGAGAAGGTGATGGCCAGCAAGAGCTTTCAGTGCTGGCCCCTTTGGTGTGGGAGCAGTGGCTGGACGTTTTGGATTTGGGAGCTGGGCTCTGGCTGTGCTGAGAAGGAACGTCCCCACAGTGATGTGGCTAGGAAGCTCAGAGCGGCAGTGCTTGTGGGGCTGTGGAAGGACTCTCTAGAGAAGGTGATGGCCAGCAAGAGCTTTCAGTGCTGGCCCCTTTCGTGTGGGAGCAGTGGCTGGACGTTTCCGATTTGGGAGGTGGGCTCTGGCTGTGCTGAGAAGGAACGTCCCCACAGTAATGTGGCTAGGAAGCTCAGAGCAGCAGTGCTTGTGGGGCTGTGGAAGGACTGCCTAGGGAAGGTGATGGCCAGCAAGAGCTTTCAGTGCTGGCCCCTTTGGTGTGGGAGCAGTGGCTGGACGTTTTGGATTTGGGAGCTGGGCTCTGGCTGTGCTGAGAAGGAACGTCCACACAGTGATGTGGCTAGGAAGCTCAGAGCGGCAGTGCTTGTGGGGCTGTGGAAGGGCTGCCTAGGGAAGGTCATCGCCCGCAACAGCTTTCAGTGCTGGCCCCTTTGGTGTGGGAGCAGTGGCTGGACGTTTTGGATTTGGGAGCTGGGCTCTGGCTGTGCTGAGAAGGAACGTCCCCACAGTAATGTGGCTAGGAAGCTCAGAGCCCCAAAGCTTGTGGGGCTGTGGAAGGGCTGCCTAGGGAAGGTGATGGCCAGCAAGAGTTTTCAGTGCTGGCCCATTTGGTGTGGGAGCAGTGGCTGGACGTTTTGGATTTGGGAGCTGGGCTCTGGCTGTGCTGAGAAGGAACGTCCCCACAGTGATGTGGCTAGGAAGCTCAGAGCGGCAGTGCTTGTGGGGCTGTGGGAGGGCTGCCTAGGGAAGGTGATGGCCAGCAAGAGCTTTCAGTGCTGGCCCCTTTGGTGTGGGAGCAGTGGTTGGACGTTTTGGATTTGGGAGCTGGGCTCTGGCTGTGCTTAGAAGGAACGTCCGCAGAGTGATGTGGCTAGGAAGCTCAGAGCGGCAGTGCTTGTGGGGCTGTGGAAGGGCTCTCTAGAGAAGGTGATGGCCAGCAAGAGCTTTCAGTGCTGGCCCCTTTGGTGTGGGAGCAGTGGCTGGACGTTTTGGATTTGGGAGCTGGGCTCTGGCTGTGCTGAGAAGGAACGTCCCCAGAGTGATGTGGCTAGGAAGCTCAGAGCGGCAGTGCTTGTGGGGCTGTGGAAGGGCTGCCTAGGGAAGGTCATCGCCCACGGCAGCTTTCAGTGCTGGCCCCTTTGGTGTGGGAGCAGTGGCTGGACGTTTTGGATTTGGGAGCTGGGCTCTGGCTGTGCTTAGAAGGAACATCCCCAGAGTGATGTGGCTAGGAAGCTCAGAGCCCCAAAGCTTATGGGGCTGTGGAAGGGCTGCCTAGGGAAGGTCATCGCCCACAGCAGCTTTCAGTGCTGGTCCCTTTGGTGTGGGAGCAGTGGCTGGACGTTTTGGATTTGGGAGCTGGGCTCTGGCTGTGCTGAGAAGGAACGTCCCCACAGTGATGTGGCTAGGAAGCTCAGAGCGGCAGTGCTTGAGGGGCTGTGGGAGGGCTGCCTAGGGAAGGTGATGGCCAGCAAGAGCTTTCAGTGCTGGCCCCTTTCGTGTGGGAGCAGTGGCTGGACGTTTTGGATTTGGGAGCTGGGCTCTGGCTGTGCTGAGAAGGAACGTCCGCAGAGTGCTGTGGCTAGGAAGCTCAGAGCGCCAGTGCTTGTGGGGCTGTGGAAGGGCTGCCTAGGGAAGGTGATGGCCAGCAAGAGCTTTCAGTGCTGGCCCCTTTGGTGTGGGAGCAGTGGCTGGACGTTTTGGATTTGGGAGCTGGGCTCTGGCTGTGCTGAGAAGGAACGTCCGCAGAGTGCTGTGGCTAGGAAGCTCAGAGCGGCAGTGCTTGTGGGGCTGTGGAAGGGCTGCCTAGGGAAGGTGATGGCCAGCAAGAGCTTTCAGTGCTGGCCCGTTTCGTGTGGGAGCAGTGGCTGGACGTTTTGGATTTGGGAGCTGGGCTCTGGCTGTGCTGAGAAGGAACGTCCCCACAGTGATGTGGCTAGTAAGCTCAGAGCGGCAGTGCTTGTGGGGCTGTGGAAGGGCTCTCTAGAGAAGGTGATGGCCAGCAAGAGCTTTCAGTGCTGGCCCGTTTCGTGTGGGAGCAGTGGCTGGACGTTTCCGATTTGGGAGGTGGGCTCTGGCTGTGCTGAGAAGGAACGTCCCCACAGTAATGTGGCTAGGAAGCTCAGAGCAGCAGTGCTTGTGGGGCTGTGGAAGGACTGCCTAGGGAAGGTGATGGCCAGCAAGAGCTTTCAGTGCTGGCCCCTTTGGTGTGGGAGCAGTGGCTGGACGTTTTGGATTTGGGAGCTGGGCTCTGGCTGTGCTGAGAAGGAACGTCCACACAGTGATGTGGCTAGGAAGCTCAGAGCCCCAAAGCTTGTGGGGCTGTGGAAGGGCTGCCTAGGGAAGGTGATGGCCAGCAAGAGTTTTCACTGCTGGCCCCTTTGGTGTGGGAGCAGTGGCTGGACATTTTGGATTTGGGAGCTGGGCTCTGGCTGTGCTGAGAAGGAACGTCCCCACAGTGATGTGGCTAGGAAGCTCAGAGCGGCAGTGCTTGTGGGGCTGTGGGAGGGCTCTCTAGAGAAGGTGATGGCCAGCAAGAGCTTTCAGTGCTGGCCCGTTTCGTGTGGGAGCAGTGGCTGGACGTTTTGGATTTGGGAGCTGGGCTCTGGCTGTGCTGAGAAGGAACGTCCCCACAGTGATGTGGCTAGGAAGCTCAGAGCGGCAGTGCTTGTGGGGCTGTGGAAGGGCTGCCTAGGGAAGGTGATGGCCAGCAAGAGCTTTCAGTGCTGGCCCCTTTGGTGTGGGAGCAGTGGCTGGACGTTTTGGATTTGGGAGCTGGGCTCTGGCTGTGCTGAGAAGGAACGTCCCCACAGTGATGTGGCTAGGAAGCTCAGAGCGGCAGTGCTTGTGGGGCTGTGGAAGGGCTGCCTAGGGAAGGTCATCGCCCACAGCAGCTTTCAGTGCTGGCCCCTTTGGTGTGGGAGCAGTGGCTGGACGTTTTGGATTTGGGAGCTGGGCTCTGGCTGTGCTGAGAAGGAACGTCCCCACAGTGATGTGGCTAGGAAGCTCAGAGCGGCAGTGCTTGAGGGGCTGTGGGAGGGCTGCCTAGGGAAGGTGATGGCCAGCAAGATCTTTCAGTGCTGGCCCCTTTGGTGTGGGAGCAGTGGCTGGACGTTTTGGATTTGGGAGCTGGGCTCTGGCTGTGCTGAGAAGGAACGTCCGCAGAGTGCTGTGGCTAGGAAGCTCAGAGCGCCAGTGCTTGTGGGGCTGTGGAAGGGCTGCCTAGGGAAGGTGATGGCCAGCAAGAGCTTTCAGTGCTGGCCCCTTTCGTGTGGGAGCAGTGGCTGGACGTTTTGGATTTGGGAGCTGGGCTCTGGCTGTGCTGAGAAGGAACGTCCGCAGAGTGCTGTGGCTAGGAAGCTCAGAGCGGCAGTGCTTGTGGGGCTGTGGAAGGGCTCTCTAGAGAAGGTGATGGCCAGCAAGAGCTTTCAGTGCTGGCCCCTTTGGTGTGGGAGCAGTGGCTGGACGTTTTGGATTTGGGAGCTGGGCTCTGGCTGTGCTGAGAAGGAACGTCCCCACAGTGATGTGGCTAGGAAGCTCAGAGCGGCAGTGCTTGTGGGGCTGTGGAAGGACTCTCTAGAGAAGGTGATGGCCAGCAAGAGCTTTCAGTGCTGGCCCGTTTCGTGTGGGAGCAGTGGCTGGACGTTTCCGATTTGGGAGGTGGGCTCTGGCTGTGCTGAGAAGGAACGTCCCCACAGTAATGTGGCTAGGAAGCTCAGAGCAGCAGTGCTTGTGGGGCTGTGGAAGGACTGCCTAGGGAAGGTGATGGCCAGCAAGAGCTTTCAGTGCTGGCCCCTTTGGTGTGGGAGCAGTGGCTGGACGTTTTGGATTTGGGAGCTGGGCTCTGGCTGTGCTGAGAAGGAACGTCCACACAGTGATGTGGCTAGGAAGCTCAGAGCGGCAGTGCTTGTGGGGCTGTGGAAGGGCTGCCTAGGGAAGGTCATCGCCCGCAACAGCTTTCAGTGCTGGCCCCTTTGGTGTGGGAGCAGTGGCTGGACGTTTTGGATTTGGGAGCTGGGCTCTGGCTGTGCTGAGAAGGAACGTCCCCACAGTGATGTGGCTAGGAAGCTCAGAGCGGCAGTGCTTGTGGGGCTGTGGGAGGGCTCTCTAGAGAAGGTGATGGCCAGCAAGAGCTTTCAGTGCTGGCCCGTTTCGTGTGGGAGCAGTGGCTGGACGTTTTGGATTTGGGAGCTGGGCTCTGGCTGTGCTGAGAAGGAACGTCCCCACAGTGATGTGGCTAGGAAGCTCAGAGCGGCAGTGCTTGTGGGGCTGTGGAAGGGCTCTCTAGAGAAGGTGATGGCCAGCAAGAGCTTTCAGTGCTGGCCCCTTTGGTGTGGGAGCAGTGGCTGGACATTTTGGATTTGGGAGCTGGGCTCTGGCTGTGCTGAGAAGGAACGTCCCCACAGTGATGTGGCTAGGAAGCTCAGAGCGGCAGTGCTTGTGGGGCTGTGGAAGGGAACTCTAGAGAAGGTGATGGCCAGCAAGAGCTTTCAGTGCTGGCCCCTTTGGTGTGGGAGCAGTGGCTGGACGTTTTGGATTTGGGAGCTGGGCTCTGGCTGTGCTGAGAAGGAACGTCCCCACAGTGATGTGGCTAGGAAGCTCAGAGCGGCAGTGCTTGTGGGGCTGTGGGAGGGCTGCCTAGGGAAGGTGATGGCCAGCAAGAGCTTTCAGTGCTGGCCCCTTTGGTGTGGGAGCAGTGGCTGGACATTTTGGATTTGGGAGCGGGGCTCTGGCTGTGCTGAGAAGGAACTTCCGCAGAGTGATGTGGCTAGGAAGCTCAGAGCTGCAGTGCTTGTAGGGCTGTGGGAGGGCTGCCTAGGGAAGGTGATGGCCAGCAAGAGCTTTCAGTGCTGGCCCCTTTGGTGTGGGAGCAGTGGCTGGACGTTTTGGATTTGGGAGCGGGGCTCTGGCTGTGCTGAGAAGGAACGTCCCCACAGTGATGTGGCTAGGAAGCTCAGAGCGGCAGTGCTTGTGGGGCTGTGGAAGGGCACTCTAGAGAAGGTGATGGCCAGCAAGAGCTTTCAGTGCTGGCCCCTTTCATGTGGGAGCAGTGGCTGGACGTTTTGGATGTGGGAGGTGGGCTCTGGCTGTGCTGAGAAGGAACATCCGCAGAGTGATGTGGCTAGGAAGCTCAGAGCGGCAGTGCTTGTGGGGCTGTGGAAGGGCTGTCTAGGGAAGGTCATCGCCTACAGCAGCTTTCAGTGCTGGCCCCTTTGGTGTGGGAGCAGTGGCTGGACGTTTTGGATTTGGGAGCTGGGCTCTGGCTGTGCTGAGAAGGAACGTCCCCACAGTGATGTGGCTAGGAAGCTCAGAGCGGCAGTGCTTGAGGGGCTGTGGGAGGGCTGCCTAGGGAAGGTGATGGCCAGCAAGAGCTTTCAGTGCTGGCCCCTTTGGTGTGGGAGCAGTGGCTGGACATTTTGGATTTGGGAGCTGGGCTCTGGCTGTGCTGAGAAGGAACGTCCCCACAGTGATGTGGCTAGGAAGCTCAGAGCGGCAGTGCTTGCGGGGCTGTGGAAGGGCTGCCAAGTGAAGGTGATAGCCAGCAAGAGCTTTCAGTGCTGGCCCCTTTGGTGTGGGAGCAGTGGCTGGACGTTTTGGATTTGGGAGCTGGGCTCTGGCTGTGCTGAGAAGGAACGTCCCCACAGTGATGTGGCTAGGAAGCTCAGAGCTGCATTGCTTGTAGGGCTGTGGAAGGGCTGCCTAGGGAAGGTGATGGCCAGCAAGAGCTTTCAGTGCTGGCCCCTTTGGTGTGGGAGCAGTGGCTGGACGTTTCCGATTTGGGAGCTGGGCTCTGGCTGTGCTGAGAAGGAACGTCCCCACAGTGATGTGGCTAGGAAGCTCAGAGCGGCAGTGCTTGTGGGGCTGTGGGAGGGCTGCCTAGGGAAGGTGATGGCCAGGAAGAGCTTTCAGTGCTGGCCCCTTTGGTGTGGGAGCAGTGGCTGGACGTTTTGGATTTGGGAGCTGGGCTCTGGCTGTGCTGAGAAGGAACGTCCCCACAGTGATGTGGCTAGGAAGCTCAGAGCGGCAGTGCTTGTGGGGCTGTGGAAGGGCTGCCTAGGGAAGGTGATGGCCAGCAAGAGCTTTCAGTGCTGGCCCCTTTGGTGTGGGAGCAGTGGCTGGACGTTTTGGATTTGGGAGCTGGGCTCTGGCTGTGCTGAGAAGGAACGTCCCCACAGTGATGTGGCTAGGAAGCTCAGAGCGGCAGTGCTTGTGGGGCTGTGGGAGGGCTGCCTAGGGAAGGTGATGGCCAGCAAGAGCTTTCAGTGCTGGCCCCTTTGGTGTGGGAGCAGTGGCTGGACATTTTGGATTTGGGAGCTGGGCTCTGGCTGTGCTGAGAAGGAACGTCCCCAGAGTGATGTGGCTAGGAAGCTCAGAGCCCCAAAGCTTATGGGGCTGTGGAAGGACTGCCTAGGGAAGGTCATCGCCCACAGCAGCTTTCAGTGCTGGCCCCTTTGGTGTGGGAGCAGTGGCTGGACGTTTTGGATTTGGGAGCTGGGCTCTGGCTGTGCTGAGAAGGAACGTCCCCACAGTGATGTGGCTAGGAAGCTCAGAGCGGCAGTGCTTGTGGGGTTGTGGAAGTGCTGCCTAGGGAAGGTGATGGCCAGCAAGAGCTTTCAGTGCTGGCCCCTTTGGTGTGGGAGCAGTGGCTGGACGTTTTGGATTTGGGAGCTGGGCTCTGGCTGTGCTGAGAAGGAACGTCCCCACAGTGATGTGGCTAGGAAGCTCAGAGCGGCAGTGCTTGTGGGGCTGTGGAAGCGGTCTCTAGAGAAGCTGATGGCCAGCAAGAGTTTTCAGTGCTGGCCCCTTTGGTGTGGGAGCAGTGGCTGGACGTTTTGGATTTGGGAGCTGGGCTCTGGCTGTGCTGAGAAGGAACGTCCCCAGAGTGATGTGGCTAGGAAGCTCAGAGCTCCAAAGCTTGTAGGGCTGTGGGAGGGCTGCCTAGGGAAGGTCATCGCCCGCAACAGCTTTCAGTGCTGGCCCGTTTCGTGTGGGAGCAGTGGCTGGACGTTTTGGATTTGGGAGCTGGGCTCTGGCTGTGCTGAGAAGGAACGTCCCCACAGTGATGTGGCTAGGAAGCTCAGAGCCCCAAAGCTTATGGGGCTGTGGAAGGGCTGCCTAGGGAAGGTCATCGCCCACAGCAGCTTTCAGTGCTGGCCCCTTTGGTGTGGGAGCAGTGGCTGGTCGTTTTGGATTTGGGAGCTGGGCTCTGGCTGTGCTGAGAAGGAACGTCCCCACAGTGATGTGGCTAGGAAGCTCAGAGCGGCAGTGCTTGCGGGGCTGTGGAAGGCCTGCCTAGGGAAGGTGATGGCCAGCAGGAGCTCTCAGTGCTGGTCCCTTTCATGTGGGAGCAGTGGCTAGACGTTTTGGATTTGGGAGCGGGGCTCTGGCTGTGCTGAGAAGGAACGTCCCCAGAGTAATGTGGCTAGGAAGCTCAGAGCTGCATTGCTTGTAGGGCTGTGGAAGGGCTGCCTAGGGAAGGTGATGGCCAGCAAGAGCTTTCAGTGCTGGCCCCTTTGGTGTGGGAGCAGTGGCTGGACGTTTTGGATTTGGGAGCTGGGCTCTGGCTGTGCTGAGAAGGAACGTCCGCAGAGTGCTGTGGCTAGGAAGCTCAGAGCGGCAGTGCTTGTTGGGCTGTGGAAGGGCTCTCTAGAGAAGGTGATGGCCAGCAAGAGCTTTCAGTGCTAGCCCCTTTGGTGTGGGAGCAGTGGCTGGACGTTTTGGATTTGGGAGCTGGGCTCTGGCTGTGCTGAGAAGGAACGTCCACACAGTGATGTGGCTAGGAAGCTCAGAGCAGCAGTGCTTGTGGGGCTGTGGGAGGGCTGCCTAGGGAAGGTGATGGCCAGCAAGATCTTTCAGTGCTGGCCCCTTTGGTGTGGGAGCAGTGGCTGGACGTTTTGGATTTGGGAGCTGGGCTCTGGCTGTGCTGAGAAGGAACGTCCCCAGAGTGCTGTGGCTAGGAAGCTCAGAGCTGCATTGCTTGTAGGGCTGTGGAAGGGCTGCCTAGGGAAGGTGATGGCCAGCAAGAGCTTTCAGTGCTGGCCCCTTTGGTGTGGGAGCAGTGGCTGGACGTTTTTGATTTGGGAGCTGGGCTCTGGCTGTGCTGAGAAGGAACGTCCCCACAGTGATGTGGCTAGGAAGCTCAGAGCGGCAGTGCTTGTGGGGCTGTGGAAGGGCTCTCTAGAGAAGGTGATGGCCAGCAAGAGTTTTCAGTGCTGGCCCCTTTGGTGTGGGAGCAGTGGCTGGACGTTTTGGATTTGGGAGCTGGGCTCTGGCTGTGCTGAGAAGGAACGTCCCCACAGTGATGTGGCTAGGAAGCTCAGAGCGGCAGTGCTTGTGGGGCTGTGGGAGGGCTGCCTAGGGAAGGTGATGGCCAGCAAGAGCTTTCAGTGCTGGCCCCTTTGGTGTGGGAGCAGTGGCTGGACATTTTGGATTTGGGAGCGGGGCTCTGGCTGTGCTGAGAAGGAACTTCCGCAGAGTGATGTGGCTAGGAAGCTCAGAGCTGCAGTGCTTGTAGGGCTGTGGGAGGGCTGCCTAGGGAAGGTGATGGCCAGCAAGAGCTTTCAGTGCTGGCCCCTTTGGTGTGGGAGCAGTGGCTGGACATTTTGGATTTGGGAGCGGGGCTCTGGCTGTGCTGAGAAGGAACGTCCCCACAGTGATGTGGCTAGGAAGCTCAGAGCGGCAGTGCTTGTGGGGCTGTGGAAGGGCACTCTAGAGAAGGTGATGGCCAGCAAGAGCTTTCAGTGCTGGCCCCTTTGGTGTGGGAGCAGTGGCTGGACGTTTTGGATTTGGGAGCTGGGCTCTGGCTGTGCTGAGAAGGAACGTCCCCACAGTGATGTGGCTAGGAAGCTCAGAGCGGCAGTGCTTGTGGGGCTGTGGAAGGGCACTCTAGAGAAGGTGATGGCCAGCAAGAGCTTTCAGTGCTGGCCCGTTTCGTGTGGGAGCAGTGGCTGGACGTTTCCGATTTGGGAGGTGGGCTCTGGCTGTGCTGAGAAGGAACGTCCCCACAGTAATGTGGCTAGGAAGCTCAGAGCAGCAGTGCTTGTGGGGCTGTGGAAGGACTGCCTAGGGAAGGTGATGGCCAGCAAGAGCTTTCAGTGCTGGCCCCTTTGGTGTGGGAGCAGTGGCTGGACGTTTTGGATTTGGGAGCTGGGCTCTGGCTGTGCTGAGAAGGAACGTCCACACAGTGATGTGGCTAGGAAGCTCAGAGCCCCAAAGCTTGTGGGGCTGTGGAAGGGCTGCCTAGGGAAGGTGATGGCCAGCAAGAGTTTTCACTGCTGGCCCCTTTGGTGTGGGAGCAGTGGCTGGACATTTTGGATTTGGGAGCTGGGCTCTGGCTGTGCTGAGAAGGAACGTCCCCACAGTGATGTGGCTAGGAAGCTCAGAGCGGCAGTGCTTGTGGGGCTGTGGGAGGGCTCTCTAGAGAAGGTGATGGCCAGCAAGAGCTTTCAGTGCTGGCCCGTTTCGTGTGGGAGCAGTGGCTGGACGTTTTGGATTTGGGAGCTGGGCTCTGGCTGTGCTGAGAAGGAACGTCCCCACAGTGATGTGGCTAGGAAGCTCAGAGCGGCAGTGCTTGTGGGGCTGTGGAAGGGCTGCCTAGGGAAGGTGATGGCCAGCAAGAGCTTTCAGTGCTGGCCCCTTTGGTGTGGGAGCAGTGGCTGGACGTTTTGGATTTGGGAGCTGGGCTCTGGCTGTGCTGAGAAGGAACGTCCCCACAGTGATGTGGCTAGGAAGCTCAGAGCGGCAGTGCTTGTGGGGCTGTGGAAGGGCTGCCTAGGGAAGGTCATCGCCCACAGCAGCTTTCAGTGCTGGCCCCTTTGGTGTGGGAGCAGTGGCTGGACATTTTGGATTTGGGAGCGGGGCTCTGGCTGTGCTGAGAAGGAACTTCCGCAGAGTGATGTGGCTAGGAAGCTCAGAGCTGCAGTGCTTGTAGGGCTGTGGGAGGGCTGCCTAGGGAAGGTGATGGCCAGCAAGAGCTTTCAGTGCTGGCCCCTTTGGTGTGGGAGCAGTGGCTGGACATTTTGGATTTGGGAGCGGGGCTCTGGCTGTGCTGAGAAGGAACGTCCCCACAGTGATGTGGCTAGGAAGCTCAGAGCGGCAGTGCTTGTGGGGCTGTGGAAGGGCACTCTAGAGAAGGTGATGGCCAGCAAGAGCTTTCAGTGCTGGCCCGTTTCGTGTGGGAGCAGTGGCTGGACGTTTCCGATTTGGGAGGTGGGCTCTGGCTGTGCTGAGAAGGAACGTCCCCACAGTAATGTGGCTAGGAAGCTCAGAGCAGCAGTGCTTGTGGGGCTGTGGAAGGACTGCCTAGGGAAGGTGATGGCCAGCAAGAGCTTTCAGTGCTGGCCCCTTTGGTGTGGGAGCAGTGGCTGGACGTTTTGGATTTGGGAGCTGGGCTCTGGCTGTGCTGAGAAGGAACGTCCACACAGTGATGTGGCTAGGAAGCTCAGAGCCCCAAAGCTTGTGGGGCTGTGGAAGGGCTGCCTAGGGAAGGTGATGGCCAGCAAGAGTTTTCACTGCTGGCCCCTTTGGTGTGGGAGCAGTGGCTGGACATTTTGGATTTGGGAGCTGGGCTCTGGCTGTGCTGAGAAGGAACGTCCCCACAGTGATGTGGCTAGGAAGCTCAGAGCGGCAGTGCTTGTGGGGCTGTGGGAGGGCTCTCTAGAGAAGGTGATGGCCAGCAAGAGCTTTCAGTGCTGGCCCGTTTCGTGTGGGAGCAGTGGCTGGACGTTTTGGATTTGGGAGCTGGGCTCTGGCTGTGCTGAGAAGGAACGTCCCCACAGTGATGTGGCTAGGAAGCTCAGAGCGGCAGTGCTTGTTGGGCTGTGGAAGGGCTGCCTAGGGAAGGTGATGGCCAGCAAGAGCTTTCAGTGCTGGCCCCTTTGGTGTGGGAGCAGTGGCTGGACGTTTTGGATTTGGGAGCTGGGCTCTGGCTGTGCTGAGAAGGAACGTCCCCACAGTGATGTGGCTAGGAAGCTCAGAGCGGCAGTGCTTGTGGGGCTGTGGAAGGGCTGCCTAGGGAAGGTCATCGCCCACAGCAGCTTTCAGTGCTGGCCCCTTTGGTGTGGGAGCAGTGGCTGGACGTTTTGGATTTGGGAGCTGGGCTCTGGCTGTGCTGAGAAGGAACGTCCGCAGAGTGATGTGGCTAGGAAGCTCAGAGCGGCAGTGCTTGAGGGGCTGTGGGAGGGCTGCCTAGGGAAGGTGATGGCCAGCAAGATCTTTCAGTGCTGGCCCCTTTGGTGTGGGAGCAGTGGCTGGACGTTTTGGATTTGGGAGCTGGGCTCTGGCTGTGCTGAGAAGGAACGTCCGCAGAGTGCTGTGGCTAGGAAGCTCAGAGCGCCAGTGCTTGTGGGGCTGTGGAAGGGCTGCCTAGGGAAGGTGATGGCCAGCAAGAGCTTTCAGTGCTGGCCCCTTTCGTGTGGGAGCAGTGGCTGGACGTTTTGGATTTGGGAGCTGGGCTCTGGCTGTGCTGAGAAGGAACGTCCGCAGAGTGCTGTGGCTAGGAAGCTCAGAGCGGCAGTGCTTGTGGGGCTGTGGAAGGGCTCTCTAGAGAAGGTGATGGCCAGCAAGAGCTTTCAGTGCTGGCCCCTTTGGTGTGGGAGCAGTGGCTGGACGTTTTGGATTTGGGAGCTGGGCTCTGGCTGTGCTGAGAAGGAACGTCCCCACAGTGATGTGGCTAGGAAGCTCAGAGCGGCAGTGCTTGTGGGGCTGTGGAAGGACTCTCTAGAGAAGGTGATGGCCAGCAAGAGCTTTCAGTGCTGGCCCCTTTCGTGTGGGAGCAGTGGCTGGACGTTTCCGATTTGGGAGCTGGGCTCTGGCTGTGCTGAGAAGGAACGTCCCCACAGTAATGTGGCTAGGAAGCTCAGAGCAGCAGTGCTTGTGGGGCTGTGGAAGGACTGCCTAGGGAAGGTGATGGCCAGCAAGAGCTTTCAGTGCTGGCCCCTTTGGTGTGGGAGCAGTGGCTGGACGTTTTGGATTTGGGAGCTGGGCTCTGGCTGTGCTGAGAAGGAACGTCCACACAGTGATGTGGCTAGGAAGCTCAGAGCGGCAGTGCTTGTGGGGCTGTGGAAGGGCTGCCTAGGGAAGGTCATCGCCCGCAACAGCTTTCAGTGCTGGCCCCTTTGGTGTGGGAGCAGTGGCTGGACGTTTTGGATTTGGGAGCTGGGCTCTGGCTGTGCTGAGAAGGAACGTCCCCACAGTGATGTGGCTAGGAAGCTCAGAGCGGCAGTGCTTGTGGGGCTGTGGGAGGGCTCTCTAGAGAAGGTGATGGCCAGCAAGAGCTTTCAGTGCTGGCCCGTTTCGTGTGGGAGCAGTGGCTGGACGTTTTGGATTTGGGAGCTGGGCTCTGGCTGTGCTGAGAAGGAACGTCCCCACAGTGATGTGGCTAGGAAGCTCAGAGCGGCAGTGCTTGTGGGGCTGTGGAAGGGCTCTCTAGAGAAGGTGATGGCCAGCAAGAGCTTTCAGTGCTGGCCCCTTTGGTGTGGGAGCAGTGGCTGGACATTTTGGATTTGGGAGCTGGGCTCTGGCTGTGCTGAGAAGGAACGTCCCCACAGTGATGTGGCTAGGAAGCTCAGAGCGGCAGTGCTTGTGGGGCTGTGGAAGGGCACTCTAGAGAAGGTGATGGCCAGCAAGAGCTTTCAGTGCTGGCCCCTTTGGTGTGGGAGCAGTGGCTGGACGTTTTGGATTTGGGAGCTGGGCTGTGGCTGTGCTGAGAAGGAACGTCCCCACAGTGATGTGGCTAGGAAGCTCAGAGCGGCAGTGCTTGTGGGGCTGTGGGAGGGCTGCCTAGGGAAGGTGATGGCCAGCAAGAGCTTTCAGTGCTGGCCCCTTTGGTGTGGGAGCAGTGGCTGGACATTTTGGATTTGGGAGCGGGGCTCTGGCTGTGCTGAGAAGGAACTTCCGCAGAGTGATGTGGCTAGGAAGCTCAGAGCTGCAGTGCTTGTAGGGCTGTGGGAGGGCTGCCTAGGGAAGGTGATGGCCAGCAAGAGCTTTCAGTGCTGGCCCCTTTGGTGTGGGAGCAGTGGCTGGACGTTTTGGATTTGGGAGCGGGGCTCTGGCTGTGCTGAGAAGGAACGTCCCCACAGTGATGTGGCTAGGAAGCTCAGAGCGGCAGTGCTTGTGGGGCTGTGGAAGGGCACTCTAGAGAAGGTGATGGCCAGCAAGAGCTTTCAGTGCTGGCCCCTTTCATGTGGGAGCAGTGGCTGGACGTTTTGGATGTGGGAGGTGGGCTCTGGCTGTGCTGAGAAGGAACATCCGCAGAGTGATGTGGCTAGGAAGCTCAGAGCGGCAGTGCTTGTGGGGCTGTGGAAGGGCTGTCTAGGGAAGGTCATCGCCTACAGCAGCTTTCAGTGCTGGCCCCTTTGGTGTGGGAGCAGTGGCTGGACGTTTTGGATTTGGGAGCTGGGCTCTGGCTGTGCTGAGAAGGAACGTCCCCACAGTGATGTGGCTAGGAAGCTCAGAGCGGCAGTGCTTGAGGGGCTGTGGGAGGGCTGCCTAGGGAAGGTGATGGCCAGCAAGAGCTTTCAGTGCTGGCCCCTTTGGTGTGGGAGCAGTGGCTGGACATTTTGGATTTGGGAGCTGGGCTCTGGCTGTGCTGAGAAGGAACGTCCCCACAGTGATGTGGCTAGGAAGCTCAGAGCGGCAGTGCTTGCGGGGCTGTGGAAGGGCTGCCAAGTGAAGGTGATAGCCAGCAAGAGCTTTCAGTGCTGGCCCCTTTGGTGTGGGAGCAGTGGCTGGACGTTTTGGATTTGGGAGCTGGGCTCTGGCTGTGCTGAGAAGGAACGTCCCCACAGTGATGTGGCTAGGAAGCTCAGAGCTGCATTGCTTGTAGGGCTGTGGAAGGGCTGCCTAGGGAAGGTGATGGCCAGCAAGAGCTTTCAGTGCTGGCCCCTTTGGTGTGGGAGCAGTGGCTGGACGTTTCCGATTTGGGAGCTGGGCTCTGGCTGTGCTGAGAAGGAACGTCCCCACAGTGATGTGGCTAGGAAGCTCAGAGCGGCAGTGCTTGTGGGGCTGTGGGAGGGCTGCCTAGGGAAGGTGATGGCCAGGAAGAGCTTTCAGTGCTGGCCCCTTTGGTGTGGGAGCAGTGGCTGGACGTTTTGGATTTGGGAGCTGGGCTCTGGCTGTGCTGAGAAGGAACGTCCCCACAGTGATGTGGCTAGGAAGCTCAGAGCGGCAGTGCTTGTGGGGCTGTGGAAGGGCTGCCTAGGGAAGGTGATGGCCAGCAAGAGCTTTCAGTGCTGGCCCCTTTGGTGTGGGAGCAGTGGCTGGACGTTTTGGATTTGGGAGCTGGGCTCTGGCTGTGCTGAGAAGGAACGTCCCCACAGTGATGTGGCTAGGAAGCTCAGAGCGGCAGTGCTTGTGGGGCTGTGGGAGGGCTGCCTAGGGAAGGTGATGGCCAGCAAGAGCTTTCAGTGCTGGCCCCTTTGGTGTGGGAGCAGTGGCTGGACATTTTGGATTTGGGAGCTGGGCTCTGGCTGTGCTGAGAAGGAACGTCCCCAGAGTGATGTGGCTAGGAAGCTCAGAGCCCCAAAGCTTATGGGGCTGTGGAAGGACTGCCTAGGGAAGGTCATCGCCCACAGCAGCTTTCAGTGCTGGCCCCTTTGGTGTGGGAGCAGTGGCTGGACGTTTTGGATTTGGGAGCTGGGCTCTGGCTGTGCTGAGAAGGAACGTCCCCACAGTGATGTGGCTAGGAAGCTCAGAGCGGCAGTGCTTGTGGGGTTGTGGAAGTGCTGCCTAGGGAAGGTGATGGCCAGCAAGAGCTTTCAGTGCTGGCCCCTTTGGTGTGGGAGCAGTGGCTGGACGTTTTGGATTTGGGAGCTGGGCTCTGGCTGTGCTGAGAAGGAACGTCCCCACAGTGATGTGGCTAGGAAGCTCAGAGCGGCAGTGCTTGTGGGGCTGTGGAAGCGGTCTCTAGAGAAGCTGATGGCCAGCAAGAGTTTTCAGTGCTGGCCCCTTTGGTGTGGGAGCAGTGGCTGGACGTTTTGGATTTGGGAGCTGGGCTCTGGCTGTGCTGAGAAGGAACGTCCCCAGAGTGATGTGGCTAGGAAGCTCAGAGCTCCAAAGCTTGTAGGGCTGTGGAAGGGCTGCCTAGGGAAGGTCATCGCCCGCAACAGCTTTCAGTGCTGGCCCGTTTCGTGTGGGAGCAGTGGCTGGACGTTTTGGATTTGGGAGCTGGGCTCTGGCTGTGCTGAGAAGGAACGTCCCCACAGTGATGTGGCTAGGAAGCTCAGAGCCCCAAAGCTTATGGGGCTGTGGAAGGGCTGCCTAGGGAAGGTCATCGCCCACAGCAGCTTTCAGTGCTGGCCCCTTTGGTGTGGGAGCAGTGGCTGGTCGTTTTGGATTTGGGAGCTGGGCTCTGGCTGTGCTGAGAAGGAACGTCCCCACAGTGATGTGGCTAGGAAGCTCAGAGCGGCAGTGCTTGCGGGGCTGTGGAAGGCCTGCCTAGGGAAGGTGATGGCCAGCAGGAGCTCTCAGTGCTGGTCCCTTTCATGTGGGAGCAGTGGCTAGACGTTTTGGATTTGGGAGCGGGGCTCTGGCTGTGCTGAGAAGGAACGTCCCCAGAGTAATGTGGCTAGGAAGCTCAGAGCTGCATTGCTTGTAGGGCTGTGGAAGGGCTGCCTAGGGAAGGTGATGGCCAGCAAGAGCTTTCAGTGCTGGCCCCTTTGGTGTGGGAGCAGTGGCTGGACGTTTTGGATTTGGGAGCTGGGCTCTGGCTGTGCTGAGAAGGAACGTCCGCAGAGTGCTGTGGCTAGGAAGCTCAGAGCGGCAGTGCTTGTTGGGCTGTGGAAGGGCTCTCTAGAGAAGGTGATGGCCAGCAAGAGCTTTCAGTGCTAGCCCCTTTGGTGTGGGAGCAGTGGCTGGACGTTTTGGATTTGGGAGCTGGGCTCTGGCTGTGCTGAGAAGGAACGTCCACACAGTGATGTGGCTAGGAAGCTCAGAGCAGCAGTGCTTGTGGGGCTGTGGGAGGGCTGCCTAGGGAAGGTGATGGCCAGCAAGATCTTTCAGTGCTGGCCCCTTTGGTGTGGGAGCAGTGGCTGGACGTTTTGGATTTGGGAGCTGGGCTCTGGCTGTGCTGAGAAGGAACGTCCCCAGAGTGCTGTGGCTAGGAAGCTCAGAGCTGCATTGCTTGTAGGGCTGTGGAAGGGCTGCCTAGGGAAGGTGATGGCCAGCAAGAGCTTTCAGTGCTGGCCCCTTTGGTGTGGGAGCAGTGGCTGGACGTTTTTGATTTGGGAGCTGGGCTCTGGCTGTGCTGAGAAGGAACGTCCCCACAGTGATGTGGCTAGGAAGCTCAGAGCGGCAGTGCTTGTGGGGCTGTGGAAGGGCTCTCTAGAGAAGGTGATGGCCAGCAAGAGTTTTCAGTGCTGGCCCCTTTGGTGTGGGAGCAGTGGCTGGACGTTTTGGATTTGGGAGCTGGGCTCTGGCTGTGCTGAGAAGGAACGTCCCCACAGTGATGTGGCTAGGAAGCTCAGAGCGGCAGTGCTTGTGGGGCTGTGGGAGGGCTGCCTAGGGAAGGTGATGGCCAGCAAGAGCTTTCAGTGCTGGCCCCTTTGGTGTGGGAGCAGTGGCTGGACATTTTGGATTTGGGAGCGGGGCTCTGGCTGTGCTGAGAAGGAACTTCCGCAGAGTGATGTGGCTAGGAAGCTCAGAGCTGCAGTGCTTGTAGGGCTGTGGGAGGGCTGCCTAGGGAAGGTGATGGCCAGCAAGAGCTTTCAGTGCTGGCCCCTTTGGTGTGGGAGCAGTGGCTGGACATTTTGGATTTGGGAGCGGGGCTCTGGCTGTGCTGAGAAGGAACGTCCCCACAGTGATGTGGCTAGGAAGCTCAGAGCGGCAGTGCTTGTGGGGCTGTGGAAGGGCACTCTAGAGAAGGTGATGGCCAGCAAGAGCTTTCAGTGCTGGCCCCTTTGGTGTGGGAGCAGTGGCTGGACGTTTTGGATTTGGGAGCTGGGCTCTGGCTGTGCTGAGAAGGAACATCCGCAGAGTGATGTGGCTAGGAAGCTCAGAGCGGCAGTGCTTGTGGGGCTGTGGAAGGGCTGCCTAGGGAAGGTCATCGCCTACAGCAGCTTTCAGTGCTGGCCCCTTTGGTGTGGGAGCAGTGGCTGGACGTTTTGGATTTGGGAGCTGGGCTCTGGCTGTGCTGAGAAGGAACGTCCCCACAGTGATGTGGCTAGGAAGCTCAGAGCGGCAGTGCTTGAGGGGCTGTGGGAGTGCTGCCTAGGGAAGGTGATGGCCAGCAAGAGCTTTCAGTGCTGGCCCGTTTCGTGTGGGAGCAGTGGCTGGACGTTTTGGATTTGGGAGCTGGGCTCTGGCTGTGCTGAGAAGGAACGTCCCCACAGTGATGTGGCTCGGAAGCTCAGAGCCCCAAAGCTTATGGTTCTGTGGAAGGGCTGCCTAGGGAAGGTCAACGCCCACAGCATCTTTCAGTGCTGGCCCCTTTGGTGTGGGAGCAGTGGCTGGACGTTTTGGATTTGGGAGCTGGGCTCTGGCTGTGCTGAGAAGGAACGTCCGCAGAGTGATGTGGCTAGGAAGCTCAGAGCGGCAGTGCTTGAGGGGCTGTGGGAGGGCTGCCTAGGGAAGGTGATGGCCAGCAAGATCTTTCAGTGCTGGCCCCTTTGGTGTGGGAGCAGTGGCTGGACGTTTTGGATTTGGGAGCTGGGCTCTGGCTGTGCTGAGAAGGAATGTCCCCACAGTGATGTGGCTAGGAAGCTCAGAGCTGCTTTGCTTGTAGGGCTGTGGAAGGGCTGCCTAGGGAAGGTGATGGCCAGCAAGAGCTTTCAGTGCTGGCCCCTTTGGTGTGGGAGCAGTGGCTGGACGTTTTGGATTTGGGAGCTGGGCTCTGGCTGTGCTGAGAAGGATCGTCCCCACAGTGATGTGGCTAGGAAGCTCAGAGCGGCAGTGCTTGTGGGGCTGTGGGAGGGCTGCCTAGGGAAGGTGATGGCCAGCAAGAGTTTTCAGTGCTGGCGCCTTTGGTGTGGGAGCAGTGGCTGGACATTTTGGATTTGGGAGCTGGGCTCTGGCTGTGCTGAGAAGGAACGTCCCCACAGTGATGTGGCTAGGAAGCTCAGAGCGGCAGGGCTTGTGGGGCTGTGGAAGGGCTGCCTAGGGAAGGTCATCGCCCACGGCAGCTTTCAGTGCTGGCCCCTTTGGTGTGGGAGCAGTGGCTGGACGTTTTGGATTTGGGAGCTGGGCTCTGGCTGTGCTGAGAAGGAACGTCTCCACAGTGATGTGGCTAGGAAGCTCAGAGCGGCAGTGTTTGTGGGGTTGTGGAAGGGCTCTCTAGGGAAGGTGATGGCCAGCAAGAGCTTTCAGTGCTGGCCCCTTTGGTGTGGGAGCAGTGGCTGGACGTTTTGGATTTGGGAGCTGGGCTCTGGCTGTGCTGAGAAGGAACGTCCGCAGAGTGCTGTGGCTAGGAAGCTCAGAGCTGCAGTGCTTGTAGGGCTGTGGAAGGGCTGCCTAGGGAAGGTGATGGCCAGCAAGAGCTTTCAGTGCTGGCCCGTTTCGTGTGGGAGCAGTGGCTGGACGTTTTGGATTTGGGAGCTGGGCTCTGGCTGTGCTGAGAAGGAACGTCCCCACAGTGATGTGGCTAGGAAGCTCAGAGCGGCAGTGCTTGTGGGGCTGTGGAAGGGCTCTCTAGAGAAGGTGATGGCCAGCAAGAGCTTTCAGTGCTGGCCCGTTTCGTGTGGGAGCAGTGGCTGGACGTTTTGGATTTGGGAGCTGGGCTCTGGCTGTGCTTAGAAGGAACGTCCCCAGAGTGATGTGGCTAGGAAGCTCAGAGCTCCAAAGCTTGTGGGGCTGTGGAAGGGCTGCCTAGGGAAGGTGATGGCCAGCAAGATCTTTCAGTGCTGGCCCCTTTGGTGTGGGAGCAGTGGCTGGACGTTTTGGATTTGGGAGCTGGGCTCTGGCTGTGCTGAGAAGGAACGTCCCCACAGTGATGTGGCTAGGAAGCTCAGAGCTGCATTGCTTGTAGGGCTGTGGAAGGGCTGCCTAGGGAAGGTGATGGCCAGCAAGAGCTTTCAGTGCTGGCCCCTTTGGTGTGGGAGCAGTGGCTGGACGTTTTGGATTTGGGAGCTGGGCTCTGGCTGTGCTGAGAAGGAACGTCCCCAGAGTGCTGTGGCTAGGAAGCTCAGAGCGGCAGTGCTTGTTGGGCTGTGGAAGGGCTCTCTAGAGAAGGTGATGGCCAGCAAGAGCTTTCAGTGCTGGCCCCTTTGGTGTGGGAGCAGTGGCTGGACGTTTTGGATTTGGGAGCTGGGCTCTGGCTGTGCTGAGAAGGAACGTCCACACAGTGATGTGGCTAGGAAGCTCAGAGCAGCTGTGCTTGTGGGGCTGTGGGAGGGCTGCCTAGGGAAGGTGATGGCCAGCAAGAGCTTTCAGTGCTGGCCCGTTTCGTGTGGGAGCAGTGGCTGGACGTTTTGGATTTGGGAGCTGGGCTCTGGCTGTGCTGAGAAGGAACGTCCCCACAGTGATGTGGCTAGGAAGCTCAGAGCGGCAGTGCTTGTGGGGCTGTGGAAGGGCTGCCTAGGGAAGGTCATCGCCTACAGCAGCTTTCAGTGCTGGCCCATTTGGTGTGGGAGCAGTGGCTGGACGTTTTGGATTTGGGAGCTGGGCTCTGGCTGTGCTGAGAAGGAACGTCCCCAGAGTGATATGGCTAGAAAGCTCAGAGCCCCAAAGCTTATGGGGCTGTGGAAGGACTGCCTAGGGAAGGTCATCGCCCACAGCAGCTTTCAGTGCTGGCCCCTTTGGTGTGGGAGCAGTGGCTGGACGTTTTGGATTTGGGAGCTGGGCTCTGGCTGTGCTGAGAAGGAACGTCCCCACAGTGATGTGGCTAGGAAGCTCAGAGCCCCAAAGCTTATGGGGCTGTGGAAGGGCTGCCTAGGGAAGGTCATCGCCCACAGCAGCTTTCAGTGCTGGCCCCTTTGGTGTGGGAGCAGTGGCTGGTCGTTTTGGATTTGGGAGCTGGGCTCTGGCTGTGCTGAGAAGGAACGTCCCCACAGTGATGTGGCTAGGAAGCTCAGAGCGGCAGTGCTTGCGGGGCTGTGGAAGGCCTGCCTAGGGAAGGTGATGGCCAGCAGGAGCTCTCAGTGCTGGTCCCTTTCATGTGGGAGCAGTGGCTAGACGTTTTGGATTTGGGAGCGGGGCTCTGGCTGTGCTGAGAAGGAACGTCCCCAGAGTAATGTGGCTAGGAAGCTCAGAGCTGCATTGCTTGTAGGGCTGTGGAAGGGCTGCCTAGGGAAGGTGATGGCCAGCAAGAGCTTTCAGTGCTGGCCCCTTTGGTGTGGGAGCAGTGGCTGGACGTTTTGGATTTGGGAGCTGGGCTCTGGCTGTGCTGAGAAGGAACGTCCGCAGAGTGCTGTGGCTAGGAAGCTCAGAGCGGCAGTGCTTGTTGGGCTGTGGAAGGGCTCTCTAGAGAAGGTGATGGCCAGCAAGAGCTTTCAGTGCTAGCCCCTTTGGTGTGGGAGCAGTGGCTGGACGTTTTGGATTTGGGAGCTGGGCTCTGGCTGTGCTGAGAAGGAACGTCCACACAGTGATGTGGCTAGGAAGCTCAGAGCAGCAGTGCTTGTGGGGCTGTGGGAGGGCTGCCTAGGGAAGGTGATGGCCAGCAAGATCTTTCAGTGCTGGCCCCTTTGGTGTGGGAGCAGTGGCTGGACGTTTTGGATTTGGGAGCTGGGCTCTGGCTGTGCTGAGAAGGAACGTCCCCAGAGTGCTGTGGCTAGGAAGCTCAGAGCTGCATTGCTTGTAGGGCTGTGGAAGGGCTGCCTAGGGAAGGTGATGGCCAGCAAGAGCTTTCAGTGCTGGCCCCTTTGGTGTGGGAGCAGTGGCTGGACGTTTTTGATTTGGGAGCTGGGCTCTGGCTGTGCTGAGAAGGAACGTCCCCACAGTGATGTGGCTAGGAAGCTCAGAGCGGCAGTGCTTGTGGGGCTGTGGAAGGGCTCTCTAGAGAAGGTGATGGCCAGCAAGAGTTTTCAGTGCTGGCCCCTTTGGTGTGGGAGCAGTGGCTGGACGTTTTGGATTTGGGAGCTGGGCTCTGGCTGTGCTGAGAAGGAACGTCCCCACAGTGATGTGGCTAGGAAGCTCAGAGCGGCAGTGCTTGTGGGGCTGTGGGAGGGCTGCCTAGGGAAGGTGATGGCCAGCAAGAGCTTTCAGTGCTGGCCCCTTTGGTGTGGGAGCAGTGGCTGGACATTTTGGATTTGGGAGCGGGGCTCTGGCTGTGCTGAGAAGGAACTTCCGCAGAGTGATGTGGCTAGGAAGCTCAGAGCTGCAGTGCTTGTAGGGCTGTGGGAGGGCTGCCTAGGGAAGGTGATGGCCAGCAAGAGCTTTCAGTGCTGGCCCCTTTGGTGTGGGAGCAGTGGCTGGACATTTTGGATTTGGGAGCGGGGCTCTGGCTGTGCTGAGAAGGAACGTCCCCACAGTGATGTGGCTAGGAAGCTCAGAGCGGCAGTGCTTGTGGGGCTGTGGAAGGGCACTCTAGAGAAGGTGATGGCCAGCAAGAGCTTTCAGTGCTGGCCCCTTTGGTGTGGGAGCAGTGGCTGGACGTTTTGGATTTGGGAGCTGGGCTCTGGCTGTGCTGAGAAGGAACATCCGCAGAGTGATGTGGCTAGGAAGCTCAGAGCGGCAGTGCTTGTGGGGCTGTGGAAGGGCTGCCTAGGGAAGGTCATCGCCTACAGCAGCTTTCAGTGCTGGCCCCTTTGGTGTGGGAGCAGTGGCTGGACGTTTTGGATTTGGGAGCTGGGCTCTGGCTGTGCTGAGAAGGAACGTCCCCACAGTGATGTGGCTAGGAAGCTCAGAGCGGCAGTGCTTGAGGGGCTGTGGGAGTGCTGCCTAGGGAAGGTGATGGCCAGCAAGAGCTTTCAGTGCTGGCCCGTTTCGTGTGGGAGCAGTGGCTGGACGTTTTGGATTTGGGAGCTGGGCTCTGGCTGTGCTGAGAAGGAACGTCCCCACAGTGATGTGGCTCGGAAGCTCAGAGCCCCAAAGCTTATGGTTCTGTGGAAGGGCTGCCTAGGGAAGGTCAACGCCCACAGCATCTTTCAGTGCTGGCCCCTTTGGTGTGGGAGCAGTGGCTGGACGTTTTGGATTTGGGAGCTGGGCTCTGGCTGTGCTGAGAAGGAACGTCCGCAGAGTGATGTGGCTAGGAAGCTCAGAGCGGCAGTGCTTGAGGGGCTGTGGGAGGGCTGCCTAGGGAAGGTGATGGCCAGCAAGATCTTTCAGTGCTGGCCCCTTTGGTGTGGGAGCAGTGGCTGGACGTTTTGGATTTGGGAGCTGGGCTCTGGCTGTGCTGAGAAGGAATGTCCCCACAGTGATGTGGCTAGGAAGCTCAGAGCTGCTTTGCTTGTAGGGCTGTGGAAGGGCTGCCTAGGGAAGGTGATGGCCAGCAAGAGCTTTCAGTGCTGGCCCCTTTGGTGTGGGAGCAGTGGCTGGACGTTTTGGATTTGGGAGCTGGGCTCTGGCTGTGCTGAGAAGGATCGTCCCCACAGTGATGTGGCTAGGAAGCTCAGAGCGGCAGTGCTTGTGGGGCTGTGGGAGGGCTGCCTAGGGAAGGTGATGGCCAGCAAGAGTTTTCAGTGCTGGCGCCTTTGGTGTGGGAGCAGTGGCTGGACATTTTGGATTTGGGAGCTGGGCTCTGGCTGTGCTGAGAAGGAACGTCCCCACAGTGATGTGGCTAGGAAGCTCAGAGCGGCAGGGCTTGTGGGGCTGTGGAAGGGCTGCCTAGGGAAGGTCATCGCCCACGGCAGCTTTCAGTGCTGGCCCCTTTGGTGTGGGAGCAGTGGCTGGACGTTTTGGATTTGGGAGCTGGGCTCTGGCTGTGCTGAGAAGGAACGTCTCCACAGTGATGTGGCTAGGAAGCTCAGAGCGGCAGTGTTTGTGGGGTTGTGGAAGGGCTCTCTAGGGAAGGTGATGGCCAGCAAGAGCTTTCAGTGCTGGCCCCTTTGGTGTGGGAGCAGTGGCTGGACGTTTTGGATTTGGGAGCTGGGCTCTGGCTGTGCTGAGAAGGAACGTCCGCAGAGTGCTGTGGCTAGGAAGCTCAGAGCTGCAGTGCTTGTAGGGCTGTGGAAGGGCTGCCTAGGGAAGGTGATGGCCAGCAAGAGCTTTCAGTGCTGGCCCGTTTCGTGTGGGAGCAGTGGCTGGACGTTTTGGATTTGGGAGCTGGGCTCTGGCTGTGCTGAGAAGGAACGTCCCCACAGTGATGTGGCTAGGAAGCTCAGAGCGGCAGTGCTTGTGGGGCTGTGGAAGGGCTCTCTAGAGAAGGTGATGGCCAGCAAGAGCTTTCAGTGCTGGCCCGTTTCGTGTGGGAGCAGTGGCTGGACGTTTTGGATTTGGGAGCTGGGCTCTGGCTGTGCTTAGAAGGAACGTCCCCAGAGTGATGTGGCTAGGAAGCTCAGAGCTCCAAAGCTTGTGGGGCTGTGGAAGGGCTGCCTAGGGAAGGTGATGGCCAGCAAGATCTTTCAGTGCTGGCCCCTTTGGTGTGGGAGCAGTGGCTGGACGTTTTGGATTTGGGAGCTGGGCTCTGGCTGTGCTGAGAAGGAACGTCCCCACAGTGATGTGGCTAGGAAGCTCAGAGCTGCATTGCTTGTAGGGCTGTGGAAGGGCTGCCTAGGGAAGGTGATGGCCAGCAAGAGCTTTCAGTGCTGGCCCCTTTGGTGTGGGAGCAGTGGCTGGACGTTTTGGATTTGGGAGCTGGGCTCTGGCTGTGCTGAGAAGGAACGTCCCCAGAGTGCTGTGGCTAGGAAGCTCAGAGCGGCAGTGCTTGTTGGGCTGTGGAAGGGCTCTCTAGAGAAGGTGATGGCCAGCAAGAGCTTTCAGTGCTGGCCCCTTTGGTGTGGGAGCAGTGGCTGGACGTTTTGGATTTGGGAGCTGGGCTCTGGCTGTGCTGAGAAGGAACGTCCACACAGTGATGTGGCTAGGAAGCTCAGAGCAGCTGTGCTTGTGGGGCTGTGGGAGGGCTGCCTAGGGAAGGTGATGGCCAGCAAGAGCTTTCAGTGCTGGCCCGTTTCGTGTGGGAGCAGTGGCTGGACGTTTTGGATTTGGGAGCTGGGCTCTGGCTGTGCTGAGAAGGAACGTCCCCACAGTGATGTGGCTAGGAAGCTCAGAGCGGCAGTGCTTGTGGGGCTGTGGAAGGGCTGCCTAGGGAAGGTCATCGCCTACAGCAGCTTTCAGTGCTGGCCCATTTGGTGTGGGAGCAGTGGCTGGACGTTTTGGATTTGGGAGCTGGGCTCTGGCTGTGCTGAGAAGGAACGTCCCCAGAGTGATATGGCTAGAAAGCTCAGAGCCCCAAAGCTTATGGGGCTGTGGAAGGACTGCCTAGGGAAGGTCATCGCCCACAGCAGCTTTCAGTGCTGGCCCCTTTGGTGTGGGAGCAGTGGCTGGACGTTTTGGATTTGGGAGCTGGGCTCTGGCTGTGCTGAGAAGGAACGTCCCCACAGTGATGTGGCTAGGAAGCTCAGAGCTGCATTGCTTGTAGTGCTGTGGAAGGGCTGCCTAGGGAAGGTGATGGCCAGCAAGAGCTTTCAGTGCTGGCCCCTTTGGTGTGGGAGCAGTGGCTGGACGTTTTGGATTTGGGAGCTGGGCTCTGGCTGTGCTGAGAAGGAACGTCCCCACAGTGATGTGGCTAGGAAGCTCAGAGCGGCAGTGCTTGTGGGCATGTGGAAGGGCTGCCTAGGGAAGGTGATGGCCAGCAAGAGTTTTCAGTGCTGGCCCCTTTGGTGTGGGAGCAGTGGCTGGACGTTTTGGATTTGGGAGCTGGGCTCTGGCTGTGCTGAGAAGGAACGTCCCCACAGTGATGTGGCTAGGAAGCTCAGAGCCCCAAAGCTTGTGGGGCTGTGGAAGGGCTGCCAAGGGAAGGTGATGGCCAGCAAGAGCTTTCAGTGCTGGCCCCTTTGGTGTGGGAGCAGTGGCTGGACGTTTTGGATTTGGGAGCTGGGCTCTGGCTGTGCTGAGAAGGAACGTCCCCACAGTGATGTGGCTAGGAAGCTCAGAGCGGCAGTGCTTGTGGGGCTGTGGAAGGGCTGCCTAGGGAAGGTGATGGCCAGCAAGAGCTTTCAGTGCTGGCCCCTTTGGTGTGGGAGCAGTGGCTGGACGTTTCCGATTTGGGAGGTGGGCTCTGGCTGTGCTGAGAAGGAACGTCCGCAGAGTGATGTGGCTAGGAAGCTCAGAGCGGCAGTGCTTGTGGGGCTGTGGAAGGGCTGCCTAGGGAAGGTCATCGCCCACAACAGCTTTCAGTGCTGGCCCCTTTGGTGTGGGAGCAGTGGCTGGACGTTTTGGATTTGGGAGCGGGGCTCTGGCTGTGCTGAGAAGGAACGTCCCCACAGTGATGTGGCTAGGAAGCTCAGAGCGGTAGTGCTTGTGGGGCTGTGGAAGGGCTGCTTAGGGAACGTGATGGCCAGCAAGAGCTTTCAGTGCTGGCCCCTTTGGTGTGGGAGCAGTGGCTGGACGTTTTGGATTTGGGAGCTGGGCTCTGGCTGTGCTGAGAAGGAACGTCCCCACAGTGATGTGGCTAGGAAGCTCAGAGCGCCAGTGCTTGTGGGGCTGTGGAAGGCCTGCCTAGGGAAGGTGATGGCCCGCAAGAGCTTTCAGTGCTGGCCCCTTTGGTGTGGGAGCAGTGGCTGGACGTTTTGGATTTGGGAGCTGGGCTCTGGCTGTGCTGAGAAGGAACGTCCCCACAGTGATGTGGCTAGGAAGCTCAGAGCGGCAATGTTTGTGGGGTTGTGGGAGGGCTGCCTAGGGAAGGTGATGGCCAGCAAGAGCTTTCAGTGCTGGCCCCTTTGGTGTGGGAGCAGTGGCTGGACGTTTTGGTTTTGGGAGCTGGGCTCTGGCTGTGCTGAGAAGGAACGTCCCCACAGTGATGTGGCTAGGAAGCTCAGAGCCCCAAAGCTTATGGGGCTGTGGAAGGACTGCCTAGGGAAGGTCATCGCCCACAGCAGCTTTCAGTGCTGGCCCCTTTGGTGTGGGAGCAGTGGCTGGACGTTTTGGATTTGGGAGCTGGGCTCTGGCTGTGCTGAGAAGGAACGTCCCCACAGTGATGTGGCTAGGAAGCTCAGAGCTGCATTGCTTGTAGTGCTGTGGAAGGGCTGCCTAGGGAAGGTGATGGCCAGCAAGAGCTTTCAGTGCTGGCCCCTTTGGTGTGGGAGCAGTGGCTGGACGTTTTGGATTTGGGAGCTGGGCTCTGGCTGTGCTGAGAAGGAACGTCCCCACAGTGATGTGGCTAGGAAGCTCAGAGCGGCAGTGCTTGTGGGCATGTGGAAGGGCTGCCTAGAGAAGGTGATGGCCAGCAAGAGTTTTCAGTGCTGGCCCCTTTGGTGTGGGAGCAGTGGCTGGACGTTTTGGATTTGGGAGCTGGGCTCTGGCTGTGCTGAGAAGGAACGTCCCCACAGTGATGTGGCTAGGAAGCTCAGAGCCCCAAAGCTTGTGGGGCTGTGGAAGGGCTGCCAAGGGAAGGTGATGGCCAGCAAGAGCTTTCAGTGCTGGCCCCTTTGGTGTGGGAGCAGTGGCTGGACGTTTTGGATTTGGGAGCTGGGCTCTGGCTGTGCTGAGAAGGAACGTCCCCACAGTGATGTGGCTAGGAAGCTCAGAGCGGCAGTGCTTGTGGGGCTGTGGAAGGGCTGCCTAGGGAAGGTGATGGCCAGCAAGAGCTTTCAGTGCTGGCCCCTTTGGTGTGGGAGCAGTGGCTGGACGTTTCCGATTTGGGAGGTGGGCTCTGGCTGTGCTGAGAAGGAACGTCCGCAGAGTGATGTGGCTAGGAAGCTCAGAGCGGCAGGGCTTGTGGGGCTGTGGAAGGCCTGCCTAGGGAAGGTGATGGCCAGCAGGAGCTCTCAGTGCTGGTCCCCTTCATGTGGGAGCAGTGGCTAGACGTTTTGGATTTGGGAGCGGGGCTCTGGCTGTGCTGAGAAGGAACGTCCCCACAGTGATGTGGCTAGGAAGCTCAGAGCGGTAGTGCTTGTGGGGCTGTGGAAGGGCTGCTTAGGGAAGGTGATGGCCAGCAAGAGCTTTCAGTGCTGGCCCCTTTGGTGTGGGAGCAGTGGCTGGACGTTTTGGATTTGGGAGCTGGGCTCTGGCTGTGCTGAGAAGGAACGTCCCCACAGTGATGTGGCTAGGAAGCTCAGAGCGCCAGTGCTTGTGGGGCTGTGGAAGGCCTGCCTAGGGAAGGTGATGGCCAGCAAGAGCTTTCAGTGCTGGCCCCTTTGGTGTGGGAGCAGTGGCTGGACGTTTTGGATTTGGGAGCTGGGCTCTGGCTGTGCTGAGAAGGAACGTCCCCACAGTGATGTGGCTAGGAAGCTCAGAGCGGCAATGTTTGTGGGGTTGTGGGAGGGCTGCCTAGGGAAGGTGATGGCCAGCAAGAGCTTTCAGTGCTGGCCCCTTTGGTGTGGGAGCAGTGGCTGGACGTTTCCGATTTGGGAGCTGGGCTCTGGCTGTGCTGAGAAGGAACGTCCCCACAGTAATGTGGCTAGGAAGCTCAGAGCCCCAAAGCTTATGGGGCTGTGGAAGGACTGCCTAGGGAAGGTCATCGCCCACAGCAGCTTTCAGTGCTGGCCCCTTTGGTGTGGGAGCAGTGGCTGGACGTTTTGGATTTGGGAGCTGGGCTCTGGCTGTGCTGAGAAGGAACGTCCCCACAGTGATGTGGCTAGGAAGCTCAGAGCTGCATTGCTTGTAGTGCTGTGGAAGGGCTGCCTAGGGAAGGTGATGGCCAGCAAGAGCTTTCAGTGCTGGCCCCTTTGGTGTGGGAGCAGTGGCTGGACGTTTTGGATTTGGGAGCTGGGCTCTGGCTGTGCTGAGAAGGAACGTCCCCACAGTGATGTGGCTAGGAAGCTCAGAGCGGCAGTGCTTGTGGGCATGTGGAAGGGCTGCCTAGGGAAGGTGATGGCCAGCAAGATTTTTCAGTGCTGGCCCCTTTGGTGTGGGAGCAGTGGCTGGACGTTTTGGATTTGGGAGCTGGGCTCTGGCTGTGCTGAGAAGGAACGTCCCCAGAGTGATGTGGCTAGGAAGCTCAGAGCCCCAAAGCTTGTGGGGCTGTGGAAGGGCTGCCAAGGGAAGGTGATGGCCAGCAAGAGCTTTCAGTGCTGGCCCCTTTGGTGTGGGAGCAGTGGCTGGACGTTTTGGATTTGGGAGCTGGGCTCTGGCTGTGCTGAGAAGGAACGTCCCCACAGTGATGTGGCTAGGAAGCTCAGAGCGGCAGTGCTTGTGGGGCTGTGGAAGGGCTGCCTAGGGAAGGTGATGGCCAGCAAGAGCTTTCAGTGCTGGCCCCTTTGGTGTGGGAGCAGTGGCTGGACGTTTCCGATTTGGGAGGTGGGCTCTGGCTGTGCTGAGAAGGAACGTCCGCAGAGTGATGTGGCTAGGAAGCTCAGAGCGGCAGTGCTTGTGGGGCTGTGGAAGGGCTGCCTAGGGAAGGTCATCGCCCACAACAGCTTTCAGTGCTGGCCCCTTTGGTGTGGGAGCAGTGGCTGGACGTTTTGGATTTGGGAGCGGGGCTCTGGCTGTGCTGAGAAGGAACGTCCCCACAGTGATGTGGCTAGGAAGCTCAGAGTGCAGTGCTTGTGGGGCTGTGGAAGGGCTCTCTAGAGAAGGTGATGGCCAGCAAGAGCTTTCAGTGCTGGCCCCTTTGGTGTGGGAGCAGTGGCTGGACGTTTTGGATTTGGGAGCTGGGCTCTGGCTGTGCTGAGAAGGAACGTCCCCACAGTGATGTGGCTAGGAAGCTCAGAGCGCCAGTGCTTGTGGGGCTGTGGAAGGCCTGCCTAGGGAAGGTGATGGCCAGCAAGAGCTTTCAGTGCTGGCCCCTTTGGTGTGGGAGCAGTGGCTGGACGTTTTGGATTTGGGAGCTGGGCTCTGGCTGTGCTGAGAAGGAACGTCCCCACAGTGATGTGGCTAGGAAGCTCAGAGCGGCAATGTTTGTGGGGTTGTGGGAGGGCTGCCTAGGGAAGGTGATGGCCAGCAAGAGCTTTCAGTGCTGGCCCCTTTGGTGTGGGAGCAGTGGCTGGACGTTTTGGTTTTGGGAGCTGGGCTCTGGCTGTGCTGAGAAGGAACGTCCCCACAGTGATGTGGCTAGGAAGCTCAGAGCCCCAAAGCTTATGGGGCTGTGGAAGGACTGCCTAGGGAAGGTCATCGCCCACAGCAGCTTTCAGTGCTGGCCCCTTTGGTGTGGGAGCAGTGGCTGGTCGTTTTGGATTTGGGAGCTGGGCTCTGGCTGTGCTGAGAAGGAACGTCCCCACAGTGATGTGGCTAGGAAGCTCAGAGCTGCATTGCTTGTAGTGCTGTGGAAGGGCTGCCTAGGGAAGGTGATGGCCAGCAAGAGCTTTCAGTGCTGGCCCCTTTGGTGTGGGAGCAGTGGCTGGACGTTTTGGATTTGGGAGCTGGGCTCTGGCTGTGCTGAGAAGGAACGTCCCCACAGTGATGTGGCTAGGAAGATCAGAGCGGCATGGCTTGTGGGGCTGTGGAAGGCCTGCCTAGGGAAGGTGATGGCCAGCAAGAGCTTTCAGTGCTGGCCCCTTTCGTGTGGGAGCAGTGGCTGGACGTTTTGGATTTGGGAGCTGGGCTCTGGCTGTGCTGAGAAGGAACGTCCCCACAGTGATGTGGCTAGGAAGCTCAGAGCCCCAAAGCTTGTGGGTCTGTGGAAGGGCTGCCAAGGGAAGGTGATGGTCAGCAAGAGCTTTCAGTGCTGGCCCCTTTGGTGTGGGAGCAGTGGCTGGACGTTTTGGATTTGGGAGCTGGGCTCTGGCTGTGCTGAGAAGGAACGTCCCCAGAGTGATGTGGCTAGGAAGCTCAGAGCTGCATTGCTTGTAGTGCTGTGGAAGGGCTGCCTAGGGAAGGTGATGGCCAGCAAGATCTTTGAGTGCTGGCCCCTTTGGTGTGGGAGCAGTGGCTGGACGTTTTGGATTTGGGAGCTGGGCTCTGGCTGTGCTGAGAAGGAACGTCCCCACAGTGATGTGGCTAGGAAGCTCAGAGCGGCAGTGCTTGTGGGGCTGTGGAAGGGCTGCCTAGGGAAGGTGATGGCCAGCAAGAGCTTTCAGTGCTGGCCCCTTTGGTGTGGGAGCAGTGGCTGGACGTTTCCGATTTGGGAGGTGGGCTCTGGCTGTGCTGAGAAGGAACGTCCGCAGAGTGATGTGGCTAGGAAGCTCAGAGCGGCAGTGCTTGTGGGGCTGTGGAAGGGCTGCCTAGGGAAGGTCATCGCCCACAACAGCTTTCAGTGCTGGCCCCTTTGGTGTGGGAGCAGTGGCTGGACGTTTTGGATTTGGGAGCGGGGCTCTGGCTGTGCTGAGAAGGAACGTCCCCACAGTGATGTGGCTAGGAAGCTCAGAGTGCAGTGCTTGTGGGGCTGTGGAAGGGCTCTCTAGAGAAGGTGATGGCCAGCAAGAGCTTTCAGTGCTGGCCCCTTTGGTGTGGGAGCAGTGGCTGGACGTTTTGGATTTGGGAGCTGGGCTCTGGCTGTGCTGAGAAGGAACGTCCCCACAGTGATGTGGCTAGGAAGGTCAGAGCGCCAAAGCTTGTGGGGCTGTGGAAGGCCTGCCTAGGGAAGGTGATGGCCAGCAAGAGCTTTCAGTGCTGGCCCCTTTGGTGTGGGAGCAGTGGCTGGACGTTTTGGATTTGGGAGCTGGGCTCTGGCTGTGCTGAGAAGGAACGTCCCCAGACTGATGTGGCTAGGAAGCTCAGAGCCCCAGTGCTTGTGGGGCTGTGGAAGGGCTGCCTAGGGAGGTGATGGCCAGCAAGAGCTTTCAGTGCTGGCCCCTTTGGTGTGGGAGCAGTGGCTGGACGTTTTGGATTTGGGAGCTGGGCTGTGGCTGTGCTGAGAAGGAACGTCCCCACAGTGATGTGGCTAGGAAGCTCAGAGCCCCAAAGCTTGTGGGGCTGTGGAAGGGCTCTCTAGAGAAGGTGATGGCCAGCAAAGCTTTCAGTGCTGGCCCCTTTGGTGTGGGAGCAGTGGCTGGACGTTTTGGATTTGGGAGCTGGGCTCTGGCTGTGCTGAGAAGGAACGTCCCCACAGTGATGTGGCTAGGAAGCTCAGAGCGGCAGGGCTTGTGGGGCTGTGGAAGGCCTGCCTAGGGAAGGTGATGGCCAGCAGGAGCTCTCAGTGCTGGTCCCTTTCATGTGGGAGCAGTTGCTAGACGTTTTGGATTTGGGAGCGGGGCTCTGGCTGTGCTGAGAAGGAACGTCCCCACAGTGATGTGGCTAGGAAGCTCAGAGCGGCAGTGCTTGTGGGGCTGTGGAAGGGCTGCTTAGGGAAGGTGATGGCCAGCAAGAGCTTTCAGTGCTGGCCCCTTTGGTGTGGGAGCAGTGGCTGGACGTTTTGGATTTGGGAGCTGGGCTCTGGCTGTGCTGAGAAGGAACGTCCGCAGAGTGATGTGGCTAGGAAGCTCAGAGCGGCAGTGCTTGTGGGGCTGTGGAAGGGCTGCCTAGGGAAGGTCATCGCCCACAACAGCTTTCAGTGCTGGCCCCTTTGGTGTGGGAGCAGTGGCTGGACGTTTTGGATTTGGGAGCGGGGCTCTGGCTGTGCTGAGAAGGAACGTCCCCACAGTGATGTGGCTAGGAAGCTCAGAGTGCAGTGCTTGTGGGGCTGTGGAAGGGCTCTCTAGAGAAGGTGATGGCCAGCAAGAGCTTTCAGTGCTGGCCCGTTTCGTGTGGGAGCAGTGGCTGGACGTTTTGGATTTGGGAGCTGGGCTCTGGCTGTGCTGAGAAGGAACGTCCCCACTGTGCTGTGCTAGGAAGCTCAGAGCGGCAGTGCTTGTGGGGCTGTGGAAGGGCTGCCTAGGGAAGTTGATGGCCAGCAAGAGCTTTCAGTGCTGGCCCCTTTGGTGTGGGAGCAGTGGCTGGACGTTTTGGATTTGGGAGCTGGGCTCTGGCTGTGCTGAGAAGGAACGTCCCCACAGTGATGTGGCTAGGAAGCTCAGAGCGGCAGTGCTTGTGGGGCTGTGGAAGGGCTGCCAAGGGAAGGTGATGGCCAGCAAGAGCTTTCAGTGCTGGCCCCTTTGGTGTGGGAGCAGTGGCTGGACGTTTTGGATTTGGGAGCTGGGCTCTGGCTGTGCTGAGAAGGAACGTCCCCACAGTGATGTGGCTAGGAAGGTCAGAGCGCCAAAGCTTGTGGGGCTGTGGAAGGCCTGCCTAGGGAAGGTGATGGCCAGCAAGAGCTTTGAGTGCTGGCCCCTTTGGTGTGGGAGCAGTGGCTGGACGTTTTGGATTTGGGAGCTGGGCTCTGGCTGTGCTGAGAAGGAACGTCCCCACAGTGATGTGGCTAGGAAGGTCAGAGCGCCAAAGCTTGTGGGGCTGTGGAAGGCCTGCCTAGGGAAGGTGATGGCCAGCAAGAGCTTTCAGTGCTGGCCCCTTTGGTGTGGGAGCAGTGGCTGGACGTTTCCGATTTGGGAGGTGGGCTCTGGCTGTGCTGAGAAGGAACGTCCCCAGAGTGATGTGGCTAGGAAGCTCAGAGCGGCAGTGCTTGTGGGGCTGTGGAAGGCCTGCCTAGGGAAGGTGATGGCCAGCAAGAGCTTTCAGTGCTGGCCCCTTTGGTGTGGGAGCAGTGGCTGGACGTTTTGGATTTGGGAGCTGGGCTCTGGCTGTGCTGAGAAGGAACGTCCGCAGAGTGCTGTGGCTAGGAAGCTCAGAGCCCCAAAGCTTGTGGGGCTGTGGAAGGGCTGCCAAGGGAAGGTGATGGCCAGCAAGAGCTTTCAGTGCTGGCCCCTTTGGTGTGGGAGCAGTGGCTGGACGTTTTGGATTTGGGAGCGGGGCTCTGGCTGTGCTGAGAAGGAACGTCCCCAGAGTGATGTGGCTAGGAAGCTCAGAGCCCCAAAGCTTGTGGGGCTGTGGGAGGGCTGCCTAGGGAAGGTGATGGCCAGCAAGAGCTTTGAGTGCTGGCCCCTTTGGTGTGGGAGCAGTGGCTGGACGTTTTGGATTTGGGAGCTGGGCTCTGGCTGTGCTGAGAAGGAACGTCCCCACAGTGATGTGGCTAGGAAGCTCAGAGCGGCAGTGCTTGTGGGGCTGTGGAAGGGCTGCCTAGGGAAGGTGATGGCCAGCAAGAGCTTTCCGTGCTGGCCCGTTTCGTGTGGGAGCAGTGGCTGGACATTTTGGATTTGGGAGCTGGGCTCTGGCTGTGCTGAGAAGGAACGTCCCCACAGTGATGTGGCTAGGAAGCTCAGAGCTGCATTGCTTGTAGTGCTGTGGAAGGGCTGCCTAGGGAAGGTGATGGCCAGCAAGAGCTTTCAGTGCTGGCCCCTTTGGTGTGGGAGCAGTGGCTGGACGTTTTGGATTTGGGAGCTGGGCTCTGGCTGTGCTGAGAAGGAACGTCCCCACAGTGATGTGGCTAGGAAGCTCAGAGCGGCAGTGCTTGTGGGCATGTGGAAGGGCTGCCTAGGGAAGGTGATGGCCAGCAAGAGTTTTCAGTGCTGGCCCCTTTGGTGTGGGAGCAGTGGCTGGACGTTTTGGATTTGGGAGCTGGGCTCTGGCTGTGCTGAGAAGGAACGTCCGCAGAGTGCTGTGGCTAGGAAGCTCAGAGCCCCAAAGCTTGTGGGGCTGTGGAAGGGCTGCCAAGGGAAGGTGATGGCCAGCAAGAGCTTTCAGTGCTGGCCCCTTTGGTGTGGGAGCAGTGGCTGGACGTTTTGGATTTGGGAGCTGGGCTCTGGCTGTGCTGAGAAGGAACGTCCCCACAGTGATGTGGCTAGGAAGCTCAGAGCGGCAGTGCTTGTGGGGCTGTGGAAGGGCTGCCTAGGGAAGGTGATGGCCAGCAAGAGCTTTCAGTGCTGGCCCCTTTGGTGTGGGAGCAGTGGCTGGACGTTTCCGATTTGGGAGCTGGGCTCTGGCTGTGCTGAGAAGGAACGTCCCCACAGTGATGTGGCTAGGAAGCTCAGAGCGGCAGGGCTTGTGGGGCTGTGGAAGGCCTGCCTAGGGAAGGTGATGGCCAGCAAGAGCTCTCAGTGCTGGTCCCTTTCATGTGGGAGCAGTGGCTAGACGTTTTGGATTTGGGAGCGGGGCTCTGGCTGTGCTGAGAAGGAACGTCCCCACAGTGATGTGGCTAGGAAGCTCAGAGCGGTAGTGCTTGTGGGGCTGTGGAAGGGCTGCTTAGGGAAGGTGATGGCCAGCAAGAGCTTTCAGTGCTGGCCCCTTTGGTGTGGGAGCAGTGGCTGGACGTTTTGGATTTGGGAGCTGGGCTCTGGCTGTGCTGAGAAGGAACGTCCCCACAGTGATGTGGCTAGGAAGCTCAGAGCGGCAGTGCTTGTGGGGCTGTGGAAGGCCTGCCTAGGGAAGGTGATGGCCAGCAAGAGCTTTCAGTGCTGGCCCCTTTGGTGTGGGAGCAGTGGCTGGACGTTTTGGATTTGGGAGCTGGGCTCTGGCTGTGCTGAGAAGGAACGTCCCCACAGTGATGTGGCTAGGAAGCTCAG
Source organism: Aptenodytes patagonicus (assembly GCF_965638725.1). Taxonomy (NCBI): domain Eukaryota; kingdom Metazoa; phylum Chordata; class Aves; order Sphenisciformes; family Spheniscidae; genus Aptenodytes; species Aptenodytes patagonicus. The sequence continues at coordinate 308,267 of NW_027472031.1, read as the reverse complement.
AGCGGCAATGTTTGTGGGGTTGTGGGAGGGCTGCCTAGGGAAGGTGATGGCCAGCAAGAGCTTTCAGTGCTGGCCCCTTTGGTGTGGGAGCAGTGGCTGGACGTTTTGGATTTGGGAGCGGGGCTCTGGCTGTGCTGAGAAGGAACGTCCCCACAGTGATGTGGCTAGGAAGCTCAGAGCGGCAGTGCTTGTGGGGCTGTGGAAGGGCTCTCTCGAGAAGGTGATGGCCAGCAAGAGCTTTCAGTGCTGGCCCCTTTGGTGTGGGAGCAGTGGCTGGACGTTTCCGATTTGGGAGGTGGGCTCTGGCTGTGCTGAGAAGGAACGTCCGCAGAGTGATGTGGCTAGGAAGCTCAGAGCGGCAGTGCTTGTGGGGCTGTGGAAGGGCTGCCTAGGGAAGGTCATCGCCCACAACAGCTTTCAGTGCTGGCCCCTTTGGTGTGGGAGCAGTGGCTGGACGTTTTGGATTTGGGAGCGGGGCTCTGGCTGTGCTGAGAAGGAACGTCCCCAGAGTGATGTGGCTAGGAAGCTCAGAGCTCCAAAGCTTGTGGGGCTGTGGAAGGGCTCTCTAGAGAAGGTGATGGCCAGCAAGAGCTTTCAGTGCTGGCCCCTTTGGTGTGGGAGCAGTGGCTGGACGTTTTGGATTTGGGAGCTGGGCTCTGGCTGTGCTGAGAAGGAACGTCCCCACAGTGATGTGGCTAGGAAGGTCAGAGCGCCAAAGCTTCTGGGGCTGTGGAAGGCCTGCCTAGGGAAGGTGATGGCCAGCAAGAGCTTTCAGTGCTGGCCCCTTTGGTGTGGGAGCAGTGGCTGGACGTTTCCGATTTGGGAGGTGGGCTCTGGCTGTGCTGAGAAGGAACGTCCCCAGACTGATGTGGCTAGGAAGCTCAGAGCCCCACTGCTTGTGGGGCTGTGGAAGGGCTGCCTAGGAAGGTGATGGCCAGCAAGAGCTTTCAGTGCTGGCCCCTTTGGTGTGGGAGCAGTGGCTGGACGTTTTGGATTTGGGAGCTGGGCTGTGGCTGTGCTGAGAAGGAACGTCCCCACAGTGATGTGGCTAGGAAGCTCAGAGCCCCAAAGCTTGTGGGGCTGTGGAAGGGCTCTCTAGAGAAGGTGATGGCCAGCAAGAGCTTTCAGTGCTGGCCCGTTTCGTGTGGGAGCAGTGGCTGGACGTTTTGGATTTGGGAGCTGGGCTCTGGCTGTGCTGAGAAGGAACGTCCCCACAGTGATGTGGCTAGGAAGCTCAGAGCGGTAGTGCTTGTGGGGCTGTGGAAGGGCTGCTTAGGGAAGGTGATGGTCAGCAAGAGCTTTCAGTGCTGGCCCCTTTGGTGTGGGAGCAGTGGCTGGACGTTTTGGATTTGGGAGCTGGGCTCTGGCTGTGCTGAGAAGGAACGTCCCCACAGTGATGTGGCTAGGAAGCTCAGAGCGCCAGTGCTTGTGGGGCTGTGGAAGGCCTGCCTAGGGAAGGTGATGGCCAGCAAGAGCTTTCAGTGCTGGCCCCTTTGGTGTGGGAGCAGTGGCTGGACGTTTTGGATTTGGGAGCTGGGCTCTGGCTGTGCTGAGAAGGAACGTCCCCACAGTGATGTGGCTAGGAAGCTCAGAGCGGCAATGTTTGTGGGGTTGTGGGAGGGCTGCCTAGGGAAGGTGATGGCCAGCAAGAGCTTTCAGTGCTGGCCCCTTTGGTGTGGGAGCAGTGGCTGGACGTTTTGGTTTTGGGAGCTGGGCTCTGGCTGTGCTGAGAAGGAACGTCCCCAGAGTGATGTGGCTAGGAAGCTCAGAGCCCCAAAGCTTATGGGGCTGTGGAAGGACTGCCTAGGGAAGGTCATCGCCCACAGCAGCTTTCAGTGCTGGCCCCTTTGGTGTGGGAGCAGTGGCTGGTCGTTTTGGATTTGGGAGCTGGGCTCTGGCTGTGCTGAGAAGGAACGTCCCCACAGTGATGTGGCTAGGAAGCTCAGAGCTGCATTGCTTGTAGTGCTGTGGAAGGGCTGCCTAGGGAAGGTGATGGCCAGCAAGAGCTTTCAGTGCTGGCCCCTTTGGTGTGGGAGCAGTGGCTGGACGTTTTGGATTTGGGAGCTGGGCTCTGGCTGTGCTGAGAAGGAACGTCCCCACAGTGATGTGGCTAGGAAGCTCAGAGCGGCAGTGCTTGTGGGCATGTGGAAGGGCTGCCTAGGGAAGGTGATGGCCAGCAAGATTTTTCAGTGCTGGCCCCTTTGGTGTGGGAGCAGTGGCTGGACGTTTTGGATTTGGGAGCTGGGCTCTGGCTGTGCTGAGAAGGAACGTCCCCAGAGTGATGTGGCTAGGAAGCTCAGAGCCCCAAAGCTTGTGGGGCTGTGGAAGGGCTGCCAAGGGAAGGTGATGGCCAGCAAGAGCTTTCAGTGCTGGCCCCTTTGGTGTGGGAGCAGTGGCTGGACGTTTTGGATTTGGGAGCTGGGCTCTGGCTGTGCTGAGAAGGAACGTCCCCAGAGTGATGTGGCTAGGAAGCTCAGAGCTGCATTGCTTGTAGTGCTGTGGAAGGGCTGCCTAGGGAAGGTGATGGCCAGCAAGAGCTTTGAGTGCTGGCCCCTTTGGTGTGGGAGCAGTGGCTGGACGTTTTGGATTTGGGAGCTGGGCTCTGGCTGTGCTGAGAAGGAACGTCCCCACAGTGATGTGGCTAGGAAGCTCAGAGCGGCAGTGCTTGTGGGGCTGTGGAAGGGCTGCCTAGGGAAGGTGATGGCCAGCAAGAGCTTTCAGTGCTGGCCCCTTTGGTGTGGGAGCAGTGGCTGGACGTTTTGGATTTGGGAGCTGGGCTCTGGCTGTGCTGAGAAGGAACGTCCGCAGAGTGATGTGGCTAGGAAGCTCAGAGCGGCAGTGCTTGTGGGGCTGTGGAAGGGCTGCCTAGGGAAGGTCATCGCCCACAACAGCTTTCAGTGCTGGCCCCTTTGGTGTGGGAGCAGTGGCTGGACGTTTTGGATTTGGGAGCGGGGCTCTGGCTGTGCTGAGAAGGAACGTCCCCACAGTGATGTGGCTAGGAAGGTCAGAGCGCCAAAGCTTGTGGGGCTGTGGAAGGCCTGCCTAGGGAAGGTGATGGCCAGCATGATCTTTCAGTGCTGGCCCCTTTGGTGTGGGAGCAGTGGCTGGACGTTTCCGATTTGGGAGGTGGGCTCTGGCTGTGCTGAGAAGGAACGTCCCCAGACTGATGTGGCTAGGAAGCTCAGAGCCCCAGTGCTTGTGGGGCTGTGGAAGGGCTGCCTAGGGAGGTGATGGCCAGCAAGAGCTTTCAGTGCTGGCCCCTTTGGTGTGGGAGCAGTGGCTGGACGTTTTGGATTTGGGAGCTGGGCTGTGGCTGTGCTGAGAAGGAACGTCCCCACAGTGATGTGGCTAGGAAGCTCAGAGCCCCAAAGCTTGTGGGGCTGTGGAAGGGCTCTCTAGAGAAGGTGATGGCCAGCAAGAGCTTTCAGTGCTGGCCCCTTTGGTGTGGGAGCAGTGGCTGGACGTTTTGGATTTGGGAGCTGGGCTCTGGCTGTGCTGAGAAGGAACGTCCCCACAGTGATGTGGCTAGGAAGCTCAGAGCGGCAGGGCTTGTGGGGCTGTGGAAGGCCTGCCTAGGGAAGGTGATGGCCAGCAGGAGCTCTCAGTGCTGGTCCCTTTCATGTGGGAGCAGTGGCTAGACGTTTTGGATTTGGGAGCGGGGCTCTGGCTGTGCTGAGAAGGAACGTCCCCACAGTGATGTGGCTAGGAAGCTCAGAGCGGCAGTGCTTGTGGGGCTGTGGAAGGGCTGCTTAGGGAAGGTGATGGCCAGCAAGAGCTTTCAGTGCTGGCCCCTTTGGTGTGGGAGCAGTGGCTGGACGTTTTGGATTTGGGAGCTGGGCTCTGGCTGTGCTGAGAAGGAACGTCCCCACAGTGATGTGGCTAGGAAGCTCAGAGCGGCAGTGCTTGTGGGCATGTGGAAGGGCTGCCTAGGGAAGGTGATGGCCAGCAAGATTTTTCAGTGCTGGCCCCTTTGGTGTGGGAGCAGTGGCTGGACGTTTTGGATTTGGGAGCTGGGCTCTGGCTGTGCTGAGAAGGAACGTCCGCAGAGTGCTGTGGCTAGGAAGCTCAGAGCCCCAAAGCTTGTGGGGCTGTGGAAGGGCTGCCAAGGGAAGGTGATGGCCAGCAAGAGCTTTCAGTGCTGGCCCCTTTGGTGTGGGAGCAGTGGCTGGACGTTTTGGATTTGGGAGCTGGGCTCTGGCTGTGCTGAGAAGGAACGTCCCCACAGTGATGTGGCTAGGAAGCTCAGAGCGGCAGTGCTTGTGGGGCTGTGGAAGGGCTCTCTAGAGAAGGTGATGGCCAGCAAGAGCTTTCAGTGCTGGCCCCTTTCGTGTGGGAGCAGTGGCTGGACGTTTCCGATTTGGGAGGTGGGCTCTGGCTGTGCTGAGAAGGAACGTCCCCACAGTGATGTGGCTAGGAAGCTCAGAGCGGCATGGCTTGTGGGGCTGTGGAAGGCCTGCCTAGGGAAGGTGATGGCCAGCAGGAGCTCTCAGTGCTGGTCCCTTTCATGTGGGAGCAGTGGCTAGACGTTTTGGATTTGGGAGCGGGGCTCTGGCTGTGCTGAGAAGGAACGTCCCCACAGTGATGTGGCTAGGAAGCTCAGAGCGGTAGTGCTTGTGGGGCTGTGGAAGGGCTGCTTAGGGAAGGTGATGGCCAGCAAGAGCTTTCAGTGCTGGCCCCTTTGGTGTGGGAGCAGTGGCTGGACGTTTTGGATTTGGGAGCTGGGCTCTGGCTGTGCTGAGAAGGAACGTCCGCAGAGTGATGTGGCTAGGAAGCTCAGAGCGGCAGTGCTTGTGGGGCTGTGGAAGGGCTGCCTAGGGAAGGTCATCGCCCACAACAGCTTTCAGTGCTGGCCCCTTTGGTGTGGGAGCAGTGGCTGGACGTTTTGGATTTGGGAGCGGGGCTCTGGCTGTGCTGAGAAGGAACGTCCCCACAGTGATGTGGCTAGGAAGCTCAGAGTGCAGTGCTTGTGGGGCTGTGGAAGGGCTGCCTAGGGAAGTTGATGGCCAGCAAGAGCTTTCAGTGCTGGCCCCTTTGGTGTGGGAGCAGTGGCTGGACGTTTTGGATTTGGGAGCTGGGCTCTGGCTGTGCTGAGAAGGAACGTCCCCACAGTGATGTGGCTAGGAAGCTCAGAGCGGCAGTGCTTCTGGGGCTGTGGAAGGGCTGCCAAGGGAAGGTGATGGCCAGCAAGAGCTTTCAGTGCTGGCCCCTTTGGTGTGGGAGCAGTGGCTGGACGTTTTGGATTTGGGAGCTGGGCTCTGGCTGTGCTGAGAAGGAACGTCCCCACAGTGATGTGGCTAGGAAGGTCAGAGCGCCAAAGCTTGTGGGGCTGTGGAAGGCCTGCCTAGGGAAGGTGATGGCCAGCAAGAGCTTTCAGTGCTGGCCCCTTTGGTGTGGGAGCAGTGGCTGGACGTTTTGGATTTGGGAGCTGGGCTCTGGCTGTGCTGAGAAGGAACGTCCCCACAGTGATGTGGCTAGGAAGGTCAGAGCGCCAAAGCTTGTGGGGCTGTGGAAGGCCTGCCTAGGGAAGGTGATGGCCAGCAAGAGCTTTCAGTGCTGGCCCCTTTGGTGTGGGAGCAGTGGCTGGACGTTTCCGATTTGGGAGGTGGGCTCTGGCTGTGCTGAGAAGGAACGTCCCCAGAGTGATGTGGCTAGGAAGCTCAGAGCGGCAGTGCTTGTGGGGCTGTGGAAGGGCTGCCTAGGGAAGGTGATGGCCAGCAAGAGCTTTCAGTGCTGGCCCCTTTGGTGTGGGAGCAGTTACTGGACGTTTTGGATTTGGGAGCTGGGCTCTGGCTGTGCTGAGAAGGAACGTCCGCAGAGTGCTGTGGCTAGGAAGCTCAGAGCCCCAAAGCTTGTGGGGCTGTGGAAGGGCTGCCAAGGGAAGGTGATGGCCAGCAAGAGCTTTCAGTGCTGGCCCCTTTGGTGTGGGAGCAGTGGCTGGACGTTTTGGATTTGGGAGCTGGGCTCTGGCTGTGCTGAGAAGGAACGTCCGCAGAGTGCTGTGGCTAGGAAGCTCAGAGCCCCAAAGCTTGTGGGGCTGTGGAAGGGCTGCCAAGGGAAGGTGATGGCCAGCAAGAGCTTTCAGTGCTGGCCCCTTTGGTGTGGGAGCAGTGGCTGGACGTTTTGGATTTGGGAGCTGGGCTCTGGCTGTGCTGAGAAGGAACGTCCCCACAGTGATGTGGCTAGGAAGCTCAGAGCGGCAGTGCTTGTGGGGCTGTGGAAGGGCTGCCTAGGGAAGGTGATGGCCAGCAAGAGCTTTCAGTGCTGGCCCCTTTGGTGTGGGAGCAGTGGCTGGACGTTTTGGATTTGGGAGCTGGGCTCTGGCTGTGCTGAGAAGGAACGTCCCCACAGTGATGTGGCTAGGAAGCTCAGAGCGGCAGTGCTTGTGGGGCTGTGGAAGGGCTGCCTAGGGAAGGTGATGGCCAGCAAGAGCTTTTAGTGCTGGCCCCTTTGGTGTGGGAGCAGTGGCTGGACGTTTCCGATTTGGGAGGTGGGCTCTGGCTGTGCTGAGAAGGAACGTCCGCAGAGTGATGTGGCTAGGAAGCTCAGAGCGGCAGTGCTTGTGGGGCTGTGGAAGGGCTGCCTAGGGAAGGTCATCGCCCACAACAGCTTTCAGTGCTGGCCCCTTTGGTGTGGGAGCAGTGGCTGGACGTTTTGGATTTGGGAGCGGGGCTCTGGCTGTGCTGAGAAGGAACGTCCCCACAGTGATGTGGCTAGGAAGCTCAGAGTGCAGTGCTTGTGGGGCTGTGGAAGGGCTCTCTAGAGAAGGTGATGGCCAGCAAGAGCTTTCAGTGCTGGCCCCTTTGGTGTGGGAGCAGTGGCTGGACGTTTTGGATTTGGGAGCTGGGCTCTGGCTGTGCTGAGAAGGAACGTCCCCACAGTGATGTGGCTAGGAAGGTCAGAGCGCCAAAGCTTGTGGGGCTGTGGAAGGCCTGCCTAGGGAAGGTGATGGCCAGCAAGAGCTTTCAGTGCTGGCCCCTTTGGTGTGGGAGCAGTGGCTGGACGTTTCCGATTTGGGAGGTGGGCTTGGTGTGGGAGCAGTGGCTGGACGTTTCCGATTTGGGAGGTGGGCTCTGGCTGTGCTGAGAAGGAACGTCCCCAGAGTGATGTGGCTAGGAAGCTCAGAGCCCCAGTGCTTGTGGGGCTGTGGAAGGGCTGCCTAGGAAGGTGATGGCCAGCAAGAGCTTTCAGTGCTGGCCCCTTTGGTGTGGGAGCAGTGGCTGGACGTTTTGGATTTGGGAGCTGGGCTCTGGCTGTGCTGAGAAGGAACGTCCCCACAGTGATGTGGCTAGGAAGCTCAGAGCCCCAAAGCTTGTGGGGCTGTGGAAGGGCTCTCTAGAGAAGGTGATGGCCAGCAAGAGCTTTCAGTGCTGGCCCCTTTGGTGTGGGAGCAGTGGCTGGACGTTTTGGATTTGGGAGCTGGGCTCTGGCTGTGCTGAGAAGGAACGTCCCCACAGTGATGTGGCTAGGAAGCTCAGAGCGGCAGGGCTTGTGGGGCTGTGGAAGGCCTGCCTAGGGAAGGTGATGGCCAGCAGGAGCTCTCAGTGCTGGTCCCTTTCATGTGGGAGCAGTGGCTGGACGTTTTGGATTTGGGAGCGGGGCTCTGGCTGTGCTGAGAAGGAACGTCCGCAGAGTGCTGTGGCTAGGAAGCTCAGAGCGGCAGTGCTTGTGGGGCTGTGGAAGGGCTGCTTAGGGAAGGTGATGGCCAGCAAGAGCTTTCAGTGCTGGCCCCTTTGGTGTGGGAGCAGTGGCTGGACGTTTTGGATTTGGGAGCTGGGCTCTGGCTGTGCTGAGAAGGAACGTCCGCAGAGTGCTGTGGCTAGGAAGCTCAGAGCGGCAGTGCTTGTGGGGCTGTGGAAGGGCTGCCTAGGGAAGGTGATGGCCAGCAAGAGCTTTCAGTGCTGGCCCCTTTGGTGTGGGAGCAGTGGCTGGACGTTTTGGATTTGGGAGCTGGGCTCTGGCTGTGCTGAGAAGGAACGTCCCCACAGTGGTGTGGCTAGGAAGCTCAGAGCGGCAGTGTTTGTGGGGCTGTGGAAGGCCTGCCTAGGGAAGGTGATGGCCAGCAGGAGCTCTCAGTGCTGGTCCCTTTCATGTGGGAGCAGTGGCTAGACGTTTTCGTATTGGGAGCGGGGCTCTGGCTGTGCTGAGAAGGAACGTTCCCACTGTGCTGTGCTAGGAAGCTCAGAGCGGCAGTGCTTGTGGGGCTGTGGAAGGGCTGCCTAGGGAAGGTGATGGCCAGCAAGAGCTTTCAGTGCTGGCCCCTTTGGTGT